>NC_090913.1:666009-671009 GCF_040956055.1 Brachionichthys hirsutus
TCTGAACCGTTTTATCTTTCTTGGTTTAATGTTTCTTCAGAGATGCTGAGAAGTTCCATAAATGCCTGTCCTTTAGTCCGTCCTTTAGTCCGACCTTTAGTCCGACCTTTAGTCCGACCTTTAGTCCGACCTTTAGTCCGATCTTTAGTCCGTCCTTTAGTCCGATCTTTAGTCCGTCCTTTAGTCCGGCCTTTAGTCCGTCCTTTAGTCCGTCCTTTAGTCCGTCCTTTAGTCCGACCTTTAGCCCGTCCTTTAGTCCGTCCTTTAGTCCGTCCTTTAGTCCGTCCTTTAGTCCGACCTTTAGCCCGTCCTTTAGTCCGTCCTTTAGTCCGTCCTTTAGTCCGTCCTTTAGTCCGTCCTTTAGTCCGACCTTTAGTCCGTCCTTTAGTCCGACCTTTAGTCCGACCTTTAGTCCGTCCTTTAGTCCGTCCTTTAGTCCGACCTTTAGCCCGTCCTTTAGTCCGTCCTTTAGCCTGTCCTTTAGTCCGTCCTTTAGTCCGACCTTTAGTCCGTCCTTTAGTCCGACCTTTAGTCCGTCTCCTCCCGTCAGCAGACTCATTTACTAGCACCAGACGGTTGTTTCCCAAATGACGACGGTAAAGAACCGATCAGTATCAGTTTAATGACTTTCTCACCAGCTGAGGAAAGAGAGTCCCGGATCAAGTTGTCTAAGGGCGGAAAAAACGGGCTTCAAAGTTATTGACCAATCAGAGTGTGACGTGTGACGGCGCACAGGGAATTTCTAGACCTCCATCCAGTCCATCTCCTCTGAACCGGACTGGGAACCGGACTGGGATTTAAGTGCTCCTTAGTCCAGGAATGGCACCGCCGCTCCGAGGGAGGATCTCTGCTCGTCGGTCTGGTCATGAACGATCCATGACCGCCGTCCATCAGCGTTCCTGAGGCGTCACCGGCAGATGGCCGCTCCGCGTTTACGGAGGCGGACGCTGCGCTCGCTCCAGCCATGAGAAGGTGAAACGGAAATGTATGACATGCCGGAGGCAAAAATAAAGTCTGATTACGCTCAGGAGGAGGCGGCCGATCGACTGCGAGTAAAACCGGAGTCGAGACTTTAGCAGGAATAAACGTCTCTCTGTGTGGCCTGCCGGCTCAGCAGAGGTCAGACAGAGGTCAGACAGAGGTCAGGGGGTGTGGGGCAGTTGTTGCTCTATATGATTGGTGACATAGAGAAGTCCAATCTGTTAAGGCGTGCAGGTCGAGGAAAGAGCCGCTTGGAGTGCAGAAGAACAAATATTCTACTCGTGCTGTCTTTAGCCTCTCATGCTGCTTTATTGGATAGCTTAGCACAGCGGAACGGCAGCGGCTACATGTATCAACAGGAAGAAACAAAACCTAAAAGGGACGTCATACATGATGTTTATGCTCCTACAAAATAAAAGCCTCTTTTTACACAGAGAATAAGAGCGCTATAAAACAAACGCTTAACACAATCAGTGATGATCACCACTAATCAATAACGGTTTGAGATGAAAAACAGACAGAAAAGCCGTTTACCGAGAAAAAACGAAGAAGAAGATATTTTTACTGGATTGATATAGTGATCAATTACATGAAAAAATGGGCAACCGTTGCCACCCCAACCCCAACCCCATCTTTCCAGAGGTTCAATTCAATTCAGTTTTATTGATATAGCGCCAGATCACAACAGGAAGTCATCTCAAGGCACTTTACAGGATTAGCAGGGAAACACAGAACCCAACTTGACCCACAAGAGCAAGAACTTTGGGGACGGAGACAAGGAAAAACTTCCCTTTAACGGGCAGAAACCTTGGACAGAACCTAAGACTCATGGTGGACGGCCATCTGTCTGACCGGCTGGGTTGAGAGAGAGAGAGAGAGAGAGAGAATGGCAGGTCAGAGGAGAGTCAAAAACAAGGAGATGGATGGGAAGCGATAGCAAGACAGAGCAGGAGCAGACAAAAACAAAATGTATAAAGCTATAAATGCTAATGCTAGTGATATAAAGCTATAAATGCTAATGCTAGCGATATAAAGCTATAAATGCTAATGGTAGCGATATAAAGCTATAAATGCTAATGCTAGCGATATAAAGCTATAAATGCTAATGCTAGTGATATAAAGCTATAAATGCTAATGCTAGTGATATAAAGCTATAAATGCTAATGCTAGCGATATAAAGCTATAAATGCTAATGCTAGCGATATAAAGCTATAAATGCTAATGCTAGTGATATAAAGCCATAAATGCTAATGCTAGCGATATAAAGCTATAAATGCTAATGCTAGCGATGGACATCGGTGTTGAGGGACACAGGTCCAGGTTCTGCAGCACCACGGACAGAAGGACCTGAAAGAGAGAGAGGGACAAACAGAGGGAGAGAGAGAACAAGACTACAGGAAGAGAGAGAGATTACTGACATATATTTATAACATGAATAACCAGATAAAGGGGGAGGAGCTCAGTGTATCATGATGTTAAGCCACCAGTGCTGCCTAATGACAGCAGATTGATTATACTGATTACTGCATCGGTTAGTTATAAGCTTTGTTAAAAAGGAAAGTATTTAATCTACTCTTGAACATAGAGATGGTGTCTGTCTCAGGAACCAATCAGGGAGCTGATTCCACAATAAAGGAGCTTGATAACTGGAAGCTCCGCCCCCCTGTCTGCTCTTGGACATTTTTGGAACCACGAGCAGGCCAGCATTTTGGGACCGCAGGGTTCTAGTGGGGCAATACGGGATAATCATCTCTGTAAGGTAAGGAGGGGCCTGGCTGGTGAGGGCTTTAAAAGTAAGTAGAAGGATTTTATATTCAATCCGTTCTCTAACAGGAAGCCAATGCAGAGACGCCAGAACAGGGGAAATGTGTTCTCTCAGTCTGAGTTACCTTTTAGAGAGTTCAGCTCCACCCATGCTCAGCGTCATCACAAAGACGCGTTCTCTGAGGGTCTACGGCGTGCGTTCCCCGAGGGTCGACGGCGTGCGTTCCCCGAGGGTCGACGGCGTGCGTTCCCCGAGGGTCGACGGCGTGCGTTCCCCGAGGGTCGACGGCGTGCGTTCCCCGAGGGTCGACGGCGTGCGTTCTCTGAGGGTCGGCAGCGTGCGTTCTCCGAGGGGAGACGGCGTGCGTTCTCCGAGGGTTGACGGCGTGCGTTCCCCGAGGGTCGACGGCGTGCGTTCTCCGAGGGTCGACGGCGTGCGTTCCCCGAGGGTCGACGGCGTGCGTTCTCCGAGGGTCGACGGCGTGCGTTCTCCGAGGGTCGGCGGCGTGCGTTCCCCGAGGGTCGGCGGCGTGCGTTCTCCGAGGGTTGACGGCGTGCGTTCCCCGAGGGGAGACGGCGTGCGTTCTCCGAGGGTCGACGGCGTGCGTTCTCCGAGGGTCGACGGCGTGCGTTCTCCGAGGGTCGACGGCGTGCGTTCTCCGAGGGTCGACGGCGTGCGTTCCCCGAGGGGAGACGGCGTGCGTTCCCCGAGGGTCGACGGCGTGCGTTCTCCGAGGGTCGACGGCGTGCGTTCTCCGAGGGTCGACGGCGTGCGTTCTCCGAGGGTCGACGGCGTGCGTTCTCCGAGGGTCGACGGCGTGCGTTCTCCGAGGGTCGACGGCGTGCGTTCTCCGAGGGTCGACGGCGTGCGTTCCCCGAGGGGAGACGGCGTGCGTTCCCCGAGGGGAGACGGCGTGCGTTCCGTGAGGGTCGACGGCGTGCGTTCCCCGAGGGTCGACGGCGTGCGTTCCCCGAGGGGAGACGGCGTGCGTTCTCCGAGGGGAGACGGCGTGCGTTCCCCGAGGGTCGACGGCGTGCGTTCCCCGAGGGGAGACGGCGTGCGTTCTCCGAGGGTCGACGGCGTGCGTTCTCCGAGGGTCGACGGCGTGCGTTCCCTGAGGGGAGACGGCGTGCGTTCCGTGAGGGTCGACGGCGTGCGTTCCCCGAGGGTCGACGGCGTGCGTTCTCCGAGGGTCGACGGCGTGCGTTCTCCGAGGGTCGACGGCGTGCGTTCCCCGAGGGGAGACGGCGGACCGGAAGTCGCTCGGGCATGCTCAGATACTCCCACCCACCCAGGAGCTGAAGCGGACGTGATGAGCTCTGCGCCCACACTCTGAACAGACAGGAGGGGGCGTCGCCATCGTGGCTCCCCATTATGTGACATGACACATAATGGCTGATGCTTTTATGCCGTCTGATTTGCATGGAGTGCGACAGAACAGGAAGCGTAATGCATTCAGCACAGAACGCTGGAGCAGCGGGGGCCGGAGTGGGGGCCGGAGCGGGGGCCGGAGCGGGGCCGGAGCGGGGCCGGAGCAGGGCCGGAGCAGGGCCGGAGCGGGGCCGGAGCGGGGCCGGAGCGGGGCCGGAGCGGGGGCCGGAGCGGGGGCCGGAGCGGGGGCCGGAGCGGGGCCGGAGCGGGGGAGACGCGTCTCAGCAACGAGCTCCGTGATGTGGGACCCGTCCTCAGAGCACGCTAACCTGACCTCCAGGGGTAAATCACCGCCGACCTGCCCTTTCTGCCCCTTCTGCCCCTTCTCAGCTCCGTGGGCCGATGCTGCTGAGGGGGGGGGGGCAGGGCGTAACACTGTCTCTGGGACGGAGGTTGTTATTTTTAGCTGCTGAACGTGGTTCTGATGGAAGGAGGAGATCCTCCACATTAAAATTGCTTTCTAATCAACATTTGTTCTCCCTCTTGCACCGCCTTGGCCCATCAGTATCTTCCCTCGCCTCCCGTAAACTGCTTTTCCACCCTCGGCTTCGTTCTAGCCCGACTGTGTGTGTGTGTGTGTGTGTGTGTTGTGTGTTGTGTGTTGTGTGTTGTGTGTTGGTGGCGTGAGCAGCAGAAACGTGACGCTCAGACCCCGACAAACGACCTCACATCCTGCTGCCCTTGAAAGCGTGGCCTGTTTAATGATTGGCCCGGCCTCCATCCTACCCGCTAGCCGCTAGTCCTGATTTAGCATTTTCACTTTGCATCTTTAGCTCTTCCCTTCAGCAATAACGGCTCACCATGACAACCAAAGGAAGCATCA
>NC_090913.1:676009-778509 GCF_040956055.1 Brachionichthys hirsutus
CAGGTCCGACGTCACTCTGTAGGTTGCCAGATTTCAACCCCCCAAACAAGACACCCCCCTGGCACTTGTTACGTGATCTTTATACACTGTTCGTATACTTATTCGTTTTAAAATAAAACTTTATTTAAAATAATAATTATAATCACCCAAACAGGAGAGCTGCCAAGATTACTGTTAGGCCCTGCACCTTTTACGCACGCTGCGCACGTCACTCCCTGCATAATGCAAAATAGGGCTGCCAGGTCGGGACCCCAAGCAGCTGCTTAGGTTGCTTATAGGCTGGATGTCAGACAGGTTATTGACCTACAAGAACTTTGAGCAGTGATGTTTTGACTTTTGTCACATATGAGGCTGGACATTTTAAAGTTCTTCATTGTCCATAAGAAAAAACACATTTTAAATCTGAATAAAACGTTTTACAGTGTGTACAGGAGAGGTCACAAGCAAACCAACAGGATATAAAGAGATCATTTAAACTGATCACCAGGAGAGATGATCACACCGTTCAATAAAGTGACTCATTATTATTATTATTATTATAGTAGCGATTAACAAAATTATACTACAAACCATGTTTAGCACATTTAAACAGTCATCACATTGAACCGAATCATCAAATATTTTGAATATCTTTAAATAAAATTCAAATAATTTTTTTCTCATTTCTTTTCAATGACATCTGAATCAGCTTTTTTTCCTCGTGTTCTCGTGTAGCAGTTTTCCTGCTAGCTTTGTTAGCCTTGTAGCTCCTTAACGCCTGAAATGAAATCATTCTCTGTGGCGTTTCATTTAGATTTGTATTTGTTATTTTTTACAGCCTGTTTACAGGCTGCTGTTTTTGACTTTGATCCCATCCTGCATTAAACTTTATTAATGATGCCATTTGCCTTTGCTATATTAGATGTCGCATATGTTGAGTAGGAGTGGACACACATTTGTAATCTCATTACTCAATAATGAGTAATGTTAACACATTCAAAGACGAAAATACGAAGGGCGGCCAGGAAGAACAAACGTTGTGCTGTGCGATCCTGTGGAATGGCTTTCTGCTCTGCAGCCATGCGTATTAATTATGCACAAATTCATGAACACATGTTGCACTTTATTCCACTCACATGCACACGCAGGCACACTCAAGTGCACGCCCCCTTCAGCCTGACAGCTGGCGTGCGTCACGGCCTCGGGCTGACTGTTGAGTGATGTCAGATTGATATGCGACTCGTCTTCTTTATTCTCAGACACGCGAGTGGGTGTGCTGAGATTTCAGGAAGATAGACGGGGCAGAGATGGCGACAGGATCCGTGGGATTAACACAACGGAGGACGCTTTTGGTCTTCGGCTTCAGGAGACTTAGTCACGTGTGACAGGTGTCACTTTGGAGGAAGGTTACCTGTCTGGAGGGGGGCATCTCTGCCTCCCTCTCCATCCTTCCTCTTTCTGTTTGAGATTCTCTCCATCCGCAGCCCAGGCCTTTCCCTCCTTAGTATCACATACCCATCTGCGTCACGCATGAGGCATGTCTGCAGGTTAAAAATAAAGGAAGGGGAACAGACGGATGCAAGGAGAGGAGAGAGTGGGCCTGATGGTGAGGGGTGAAGATACGTTAGCTAGAAGGGAGGGGCTTGGCTCCATCAGCTGTTTGTTCACACGTGTTGCTGCAGCTGAAGGGCAGATTCTGTGTCAACTGTTGACACGACGATGGGAGATAAGGACCGGGACACACGATGCGTGGACAAATGTGTCCATCTTCATCAGGAACAAACGATGACAAGCCTTGCATGCTCTAGGTAAGCTCGTATGATCTGCTTTGCTTGAAGGACAGCTTGTGTCTCACCGAGACAGTCGTCCTGCAGCCCTGGAGCTGCACCTCTGATGGGTCTCGTTCCTGTTGGTGTCCGGTTTCACCTGGACGAGCAGAACATGAATCATCTTTTCTTCTACGTGACTTAAATAAATTCATGTTGATGAAAGAATGGAAGTGAGTCTGGTGAGTTACGTCCCTCTCAGCGGAGGGGTCCATGTCTCCACCGAGGACAGCGAGACGCATCAGGGCCCGGGGGTGTAGGCAGGATGACTCCTGATGGGTGTGTGTGTGTGTGTGTTTCTTCTTCTAATTCATAAGTAATTCATTTAGAAGTAAGTTACTGTTACGGAACAATCAACCCCAAAAGATGCCTAATTTAATGGAAGATTGTTGCAAGCAGGATGAGGGACGTTTTCAATACGGAAGACACACATGTGGACAGTTGTCCACCGTTTATTACACGTCCTGGCGAACACGGCTCGGTTTTAACCTGGTCCACTGTGGACATCCTGCATCTCGCTGCCAACGCTGCCAGCATGCGTCCTCTCACACGGGTAAGTCAATAATGCTCATGTCAGACCAGGACGAAAAGAGAACGCGACGAGTGGATGACGACACGGGGTGAGAAATGTTTGAAAGGCCTGAAGATCAGAGGCCTGAAACTGATGAAGAGTAAATCAAGCGGCGCTGTTCAGGAAGCAGCAAACAGAGACGTTTCACTCATCACACGATCAGCCTCCCGTCGAGACAGAACACCTTCCATCAGCCACCGACCGCGAGCAGGCTGCAGGTGCGTGTGTGGTTGCTGCAAAGCGTCCTTCCTGTGGGGAGTGTTCAAAGATAACGGGCTCTTCAGAGCTCAGAATCCTCTGTGAGGCTCTGGCCCCCCCCATACGTCCCCCCGTACGTCCATTTAAACCACGGAGGTTATTGCCCTGAAAAGATTTTGAATGGATTTATAGAATTTAGCGTGGGAGAAAAGAACCATATAAAGCTCCTGCGATGCAGAAAGTCCGACACCTGTCACACACCTCAGCGACTGATACACACACAGTTCAATGGGCTCGCACAGAACAAGCATCTGAACCGGAGTGTTACGCGTGAAAGGAGGAGCAAGCCTGTGTGAAGAAACAGCCTTAAAAGAATTCCTCCGACATTCGGAGCAGAGAACTCCGACAAGTCGTCGTCCGGCTCATTCAGGATGGGGAGACGTCATTAGATCGTCATCGGGTTTGCGTTTAATCACATCCTGCTGTGTGTGATTATTTCTAATCTAATGGAGAGAAGGAAACTGAAGCTAAATAATGGCAGGAAATGAAGAACTTGAATAAGGAGAAATCCATCATTAAAGAAACCCTCATCAAGTCATTGAGGATGATGAATATACAGATAATTTATATCCTCCATGAGGCAGCGAGAACGTTCTGTAATGCTTCAGCAGTTTCCAGCGGCAGTCAGTGGACACTGATGAAGAGAAATGAGGGTGGGAGGAAGGAGGAAGGGAAGGATGAGGATGAGGAGGAGGAGGCAGAGTGGAAAATATTGATCCAAGTACACAAACACATATGGGTGAGTGTTATACAATTGTTGTGTTGCTGATGAAAGAGGAGGAGCGGAAGTTAAAAGAGAGAGAGAGAGAGAGAGAGACAGGGATAAAGTGAAACAGGGAAGGAACAGACGTAGTCCACACTGCATATATCAGCTACTTTAAGCTGAGGTAGAAATGGGCGCCTCACCCTTTTGGGGGGTAATTAGCCCCGGGGCGCCTCACCCTTTTGGGGGGTAATTAGCCCCGGGGCGCCTCACCCTTTTGGGGGGTAATTAGCCCCGGGGCGCCTCACCCTTTTGGGGGGTAATTAGCCCCGGGGTGCCTCACCCTTTTGGGTCTGCAAATCTGTAATCAGATTTGACATCTGAAGAAGTCACACTATAGGTGGTATTAGTCTCCAGCTGTTTTAGCCCTACGACGAACCTACTAACCAACTAACCTACCAGCACACTGGACCGGCAAGACTTCATCAAGAGTTCATTTTTGAACATTTCAAAATTCAAGATGAGCTAAATTTGAACTTTAAAGTGGATAATCCTTCACTTGCAGATGATTAAAACAATTACTCCAGTGTGATGACGTCTTTCAGAAACGTCTGTGTGCCCCTCCCAGCGAGACAACAGCATCCTTCCTTAGAAACTAATAGCATATCTCTCCGCCAGCCATTGTTCTGCAGACTGCTGGGAATGGAAGCAGCAGTATATGGTGAAGCGGAAGCGGTGACGCCGAGCAACGGAAAAACGAAAACAGTGTCCAAAACGAGGCAAGAAGACAAAAGTGATTCTGTCTGTGACAGCGCTGAAAGATGCTGCTGCCTCGGGCCAATGAGCAGCGAGTTGTCCCATACTGTCCTGTCATTGAAAGTCCTCTGTCTCTTCCTGCGTCTTCATCACTTCACACAGGAGACGTCTTTCAGTGAAGTGGTGCCTGCCGGAGGGATTCAAACCCATGCACCTCCTCATTGATTTTATGCGTGTGTTCAAACAGTCTGTGGTGCTCCCTTAATAAGTGCTCTAATTAAATCAATATCATTCCAGGATGCCGATAAAGACAATTGTTTTAAGCCGGAGTGAATTATATGGCTTTATTTAATAGCTTCATGTCGGGAGCGCTTCACATCAGCAGCGTCGGCGTGCTGTGGTGTCGCAGGCACACCTGTGGCGACATCGAGGTGGCAGGTGTGGATCGGATGAAAGCATGTGATGGAGTGAGAGCAGCTTTTTTGGGGACACTTCACACCACACAGAGCGAGATAACAACACGCCTTGCTGGTGGTGACGCACTCCTCAGATGATGGCGGGGGATCAAAGCTCTGCAGCGTGTTGGGAAAGTGAGACACGGCAGGATCCACAAGGGCACAGGTGATGACAGGTGTGCAGAGGGATGCATGTCCCGGAGTGGGTGAGGACCGGGGAAGCCTCGCTTTGTGCCAAGAGACCGGCCCACACAGTCCTGCAGAACCTGCTGTGTGGGTGACTGGGCACAACAGGGACGGGGCGACACTGCGTGGTGGCATTTAGAGTCCAACCTCAGCAGGCAGGCATGCAAACACACGCAGACACACAGACGAGCACGCAGACGAACACACGCAGACACACAGAGGAACACGCAGAGGAACACGCAGACGAACACACAGACAAGCACGCAGACAAACACACAGACGAACACGCAGACGAGCACGCAGACGAACACGCAGACGAGCACGCACCGACACGCAGACAAGCACGCAGATGAACACACAGACGAGCACGCAGACGAGCACGCAGACGAGCACGCAGATGAACACACAGACGAGCACGCAGACGAGCACGCAGACGAACACACAGAGGAACACGCAGACGAGCACGCAGACGAACACGCAGACAAGCACGCACCGACACACAGAGGAGCACGCAGATGAACACACAGACGAGCACGCAGACGAGCACGCAGACGAGCACGCAGATGAACACACAGACGAGCACGCAGACGAGCACGCAGACGAACACACAGAGGAACACGCAGACGAGCACGCAGACGAACACGCAGACGAGCACGCACCGACACGCAGACAAGCACGCAGATGAACACACAGACGAGCACGCAGACGAGCACGCAGACGAGCACGCAGATGAACACACAGACGAGCACGCAGACGAGCACGCAGACGAACACACAGAGGAACACGCAGATGAACACACAGACGAGCACGCAGACGAGCACGCAGACGAGCACGCAGACGAGCACGCAGACGAACACGCAGACGAACACGCAGACGAGCACGCAGACGAACACGCAGACGAGCACGCAGACGAACACGCAGACGAGCACGCAGACGAGCACGCAGACGAGCACGCAGACGAGCACGCAGACGAACACGCAGACGAGCACGCAGACGAGCACGCAGACGAACACACAGAGGAACACGCAGATGAACACGCAGACGAGCACGCAGACGAGCACGCAGACGAGCACGCAGACGAGCACGCAGACGAGCACGCAGACGAGCACGCAGACGAACACGCAGACGAACACGCAGACGAGCACGCAGACGAACACGCAGACGAGCACGCAGACGAACACGCAGACGAGCACGCAGACGAGCACGCAGACGAGCACGCAGACGAGCACGCAGATGAACACGCAGACGAGCACGCAGACGAGCACGCAGACGAACACACAGAGGAACACGCAGATGAACACGCAGACGAGCACGCAGACGAGCACGCAGACGAGCACGCAGACGAGCACGCAGACGAACACGCAGACGAACACGCAGACGAGCACGCAGACGAACACGCAGACGAGCACGCAGACGAACACGCAGACGAGCACGCAGACGAACACGCAGATGAGCACATAAACAAACTGATTCGGCTACTCCTCAATCTGGGGCCCATGACCCACCTTCTTCCTGGACATTTTGCTAGCCTAAAATGGCTCAGGGTAGAAGACAGGGTTAAACAACTCAAAATGGGATTGGCATTTAAAATAGTCAATGCAGCTCTGCCCTCAGTCCCCTCAATCCCTGCATACCTGACTAAACACCTCCACAGATTTAGTGACACCCACAGCCACAACACTAGAGGGAGCTCAAACAACAACCTGATTACCCCCTCCTACAGGACTAACATGGGTAAATCATCTTTTTATAATACTGCCCCCCAAGGGTGGAACTGTTTGACTCCTGCCCTCAAAACATGCACCTCTTTGGCCTCCTTCAAAACGGCCCTAAAAATACACCTTTCAGGGGGACAGAAACGGAGATAGTCATCACGACTCTCTCCGGATCAAACCCCCCCTCCCTTTTTTTGTCCACCTACGTTGCAGATTTTAATTGCTTTACTAATTTATTGTAATTTATGTAAGTTATTTATTGGCATTCATTGTCATTTTGCATCAGTGGTGTAATTTATTTTAGATTGTTAGTTTGCACTGGCGGTGTAAAATCATTTTATTTTTGTTTTTCTAATGTTACGTTGCATCAATTGAGTAATTTAATATTAGTTTTATTTGTATTGTTAATTGTGGATGATTTATGTACGAAGGACTTTCAACGGAAACAAGACCGCAAGGGCTTTTTAGAAATGCTCCTCTTAGACAGGATGTTTGACTTCATTTGTACTGTAATACATGCTACTGTGTGACTGTACTTGTACTCTAACATTCTATCTAATAAATATATTCATCAACATCATCAGCACGCACCGACATGCAGACGAACACGCAGACACACAGACGAACACGCAGACAAGCACGCAGATGAACACACAGACGAGCACGCAGACGAGCACGCAGACGAGCACGCAGATGAACACGCAGACGAGCACGCAGACGAACACGCAGACGAGCACGCAGACAAACACGCAGACGAGCACGCAGACAAACACGCAGACGAGCACGCAGACGAACACGCAGACGAGCACGCACCGACACACAGAGGAGCACGCAGACGAGCACGCAGACGAGCACGCAGACGAACACGCAGACGAGCACGCAGACGAGCACGCACCGACACGCAGACGAGCACGCAGACGAACACACAGACGAGCACGCACCGACACGCAGACGAACACGCAGACACACAGACGAGCACGCAGACGAGCACGCAGACGAACACGCAGACGAACACGCAGACGAGCACGCAGACGAGCACGCAGACGAACACGCAGACGAGCACGCAGACGAGCACGCAGACGAACACGCAGACACACAGACAAGCACGCAGACGAACACGCAGACGAGCACGCAGACGAGCACGCACCGACACGCAGACGAACACCCAGATGAACATGTAGACGAGCACGCATCACTCGATCACCGTCCCGTTTCACTCTTCACACAATTAACGTCCCGTTTCACCCTTCACTCGATCACCGTCCCGTTTCACTCTTCACACGATCACCGTCCCGTTTCACCCTTCACTCGATCACCGTCCCGTTTCACTCTTCACACGATCACCGTCCCGTTTCACCCTTCACTCGATCACCGTCCCGTTTCACTCTTCACACGATCACCGTCCCGTTTCACCCTTCACTCGATCACCGTCCCGTTTCACTCTTCACTCGATCACCGTCCCGTTTCACTCGTCACACAATCAACGTCCCGTTTCACTCTTCACACGATCACCGTCCCGTTTCACTCTTCACTCGATCACCGTCCCGTTTCACTCGTCACACAATCAACGTCCCGTTTCACTCTTCACACAATCACCGTCCCGTTTCACTCTTCACACGATCACCGTCCCGTTTCACTCGTCACACAATCACCGTCCCGTTTCACTCGTCACACAATCACCGTCCCGTTTCAGTCGTCACACGATCACCGTCCCGCTTTGATAATATAATTCAACCAGGTTGTCTTGAGTGACTCTCTTCTGGCACCGAGTTTTCCCTTGTAGATGAATCATAATTCGGGGGCATCCTCATCCTGGCCTTGTTCGGCATCTCTCCGTCTGCAGCTCGCCGGAAACAGACCATAAGAGCTTTGGAGAGGCCCGGCCAGGAAACGAGCCATGCGCCCTTCCCCTCCTCTTCTCCACAGAGCCCAGTCCTTTCTACCGGGCACCGTGTCTGTTTCTATTTCATCCTCCCTCCCTCCCTCCTGTTCCTTTGTGCGTCTCCTCCTCTCCCCGAGTCAGCGCGCACGTCTCAATCTTTACGCGCATAGAATCTCCAAGAGAATCCCCCGTGGTCGGCCCCTCCTCCCTCCGTTTCTTGCCGCCCTCATCCATTCATGACCCGGGATCGATGACGTAGGAGACTCCACGGTGCCCACTGCCGTAGGCACTAGCGGGATGCTCGGGTATATATGGCTCCCTGAGCCAGCGACCGGTACGCTCTCAGTCGCTCCGACTCGGAACCAGGGCATCAGCGGAGATAGCAGGCTTGACTTCTAACTCGCTTTGGGCTTTGGTTCAGGATGGAAACCTCTTCGATGTCTCGGAGCCGACGATGCTCCATTACACGCAACTGCAAAAGTAAGTTTCCTTTCTGGGTAGCCTAATGTGTTACAAGAATTTGTGAAGCGTTTCAATTTCCTTATAGCGGAATCGGAAGACGGATTCATGATGTTGTGTTCGTAGAGCAACCTTACTGGACCTGTTAGAACAAGGTTCTCTCGGCGTATTCTAGCCCGGTTGAAGTGTGTGAAGCTGAAAAGAGACCGATTTCCCCGTCACCTAAAGCCGAACACGTTGGGGATCGGGCTGTGCGTAATTGCCGGTGGAAGAGCTGCGTTGGGGCATAAACGTATTTCTTGTGGCTGTGGGGACTCCACGCGTGATCGCGCTAAAATATCAAGCATCATGGAAACACTCAGGCCGCAACTTTGATACGGAATCCAAAGTAGCAGCAAATATTCATCCGTTTGGACGCGCGGATGATTTCAGCACTTCGGACAGCTTCGCTCACCCCCCTCCCTCCCTGCTCTCCCCCAGGCGGTCTCTCCCTCTGGCTGGTGGTGTGGCTGCTCATTGGCAAACCAAGTCTGGCGTCGGCGTGCCCGCATCTGTGCGTGTGTTACCCGACTCCCATGACCGTGAGCTGCCAGGCGCAGAACTTCACCGCCGTCCCGGTAGGAGTGCCCTACGAGTCGCAGCGCGTGTTTCTCCAGAACAACCGGATCACGGAGCTCAGAGTTGCCTCTTTTGGCTTCGGAACTCAGGTAAGAATGAGTGTGGAGGTTTTTGTGTTTTTTCAAAGACTTCTTTGTTTGAAGTCACGATGCTTAACATCCTCTGGGAATAACAGATAACCCTTCAATCGATTCCTTGCATCAGGTTCTGTGGCTGTTCTCCAACAACATCACGTGGATAGAGGCAGGGGCCTTCAGTGAGCTGAGGGACTTGGAGGAGTTGGACCTGGGGGACAACTCCAACCTCCACAGGCTGGAGGGAGGAGCCTTCAGGGGCTTAGAGAAGCTCCAGAGCCTCCACATGCACCGCTGCCGGCTCAAAGCCCTGCCCCATGACATCTTCCACAAGCTGTACAGCCTGCAGTTCCTCTACTTGCAGGTAAGAGGAGCTCTACAAAGCACAAACGTCGAGGATGTCACTTTCCCGTTCTTCTCCCTGACCCCCTCTCCTTTTATTCCTCAGGAGAATAATCTTCACTTCCTGCAGGATGACATTTTTTCTGACCTCATCAACCTGAGTCAGCTTTTCCTGCACGGCAACCGCATCCGCACCCTATCAGAGAATGTGTTCCGCGGCCTGGTCAATCTGGACCGCCTTCTGCTCCACGACAACCGTGTCAGACAGGTGAACCGCCGCGCCTTTCGTGACCTCGGCCGGCTCACCATGCTCTTTCTGTTCAACAACTCCCTGGCTGAGTTGCCCAGCCAGACCCTGAGGGACACGCAGGGCATCGAGTTCCTCCGCCTCAATGCCAATCCCTGGTCCTGTGGCTGCGAGGCCCGCGCCCTCTGGGAGTGGTTCCGTGAGGCCCGCGTCTCTTCATCAGAGGTGATCTGTGCCTCGCCATCCACCCGTCGAGGGGAGGACCTCCGCTTCCTCAGAGAGATGGACTTTGCCCTCTGCCCCCTGCCAGACCCCGGCTCAATCGCCGGCTCCACCACCACCACATTCAGCACCAAAACCCGCTGGTGGTTCCACAAGAACAAGCCTCAGTCATCCACGAAAGGTGTCTTTGAGAAAGCCTCAGAGACGGTCAAAGCTGGTTTGTATGGGAAAGGCCCGTCCACAACCACCTCAGTAGTCAAATATGAGCTGGGGGAGGAAGAGCTGGCGCTGCCCAAACTCGACCCAGAAGAGTACTGGATGAACTACGGCAACGAGGACTCAGGTGTCACCCTGCGATGCTTCGAGCTCGAGTGTCCCCCAGAGTTCGACCTGCCTCCATCTTCTTCCTCTCCCTCATCCTCCTCTCCCTCTTTCCTCTCACTACTAGCCCTTTCCATTTTAAGCCTCTGCCTCCATCACTTCCTGTCTGGCTGAACCGGACCCTTAGTGTCACACCCCTTTCCCTTTAAGCCTGTTTTAAAGGCTGTGAGGACCCCTGTTAGACTTGAACCCCCTTTGCCCATTCCGCTGTAAAGCCAATCCTCAGGGCACAGTGAGGGGGGGGGGGGGGGGGGCAGCTAGATTGTGAATCTACCACCGACAGGGCTTAACACTTTACAGGGCTGCTAAGAGTTCTTCAGCTAAGGTCATACTTACTATTATACTCTACAGGTGTGGCTTTCTGTGTCTCACCTGTATGATGTCATGTTTCCCTGCAATCAGGGCTTGAGGGCGGAGCCCATCACCAACCTCAGTGCAGGTTGATAGGAGTTCTATTTCATCACCTCAATTTAGTTTGAACTACTAGAGCTGTAGGGCATCCAATCAGCTGGCTGCTACAAATACTTCAATTACTGTAAGTATTAGTGCGCAGTAATGACAATACTGTAACCACTTAAAGTGTCATGTAAATAGAAAGCTGATTTTATTTTCATTTCAAGTGTTTAAATGATATCTGGTCCAGTTTCATCTTGATCCAGGAAATGTGTTGAAGGAAAGAGAGTGGAAAGGAAGAAGCAGAGAGAGAGAGAGAGAGAGAGAGACTGTGAAACAGGGAAGGATGAAGCAGAGAGAGAGAGAGAGAGACTGTGAAACAGGGAAGGATGAAGCAGAGAGAGAGACTGTGAAACAGGGAAGGATGAAGCAGAGAGAGAGAGACTGTGAAACAGGGAAGGAAGAAGCAGAGAGAGAGAGAGAGAGAGAGAGAGAGACTGTGAAACAGGGAAGGAAGAAGCAGAGAGAGAGAGAGAGAGAGAGAGAGACTGTGAAACAGGGAAGGATGAAGCAGAGAGAGAGAGAGAGAGTGAGAGAGAGACTGTGAAACAGGGAAGGATGAAGCAGAGAGAGAGAGAGAGAGACTGTGAAACAGGGAAGGAAGAAGCAGAGAGAGAGAGAGAGAGAGAGAGAGACTGTGAAACAGGGAAGGAAGAAGCAGAGAGAGAGAGAGAGAGAGAGAGAGACTGTGAAACAGGGAAGGAAGAAGCAGAGAGAGAGAGAGAGAGAGAGAGACTGTGAAACAGGGAAGGATGAAGCAGAGAGAGAGAGAGAGAGAGACTGTGAAACAGGGAAGGAAGAAGCAGAGAGAGAGAGAGAGAGAGAGAGAGAGAGACTGTGAAACAGGGAAGGAAGAAGCAGAGAGAGAGAGAGAGAGAGAGAGAGACTGTGAAACAGGGAAGGAAGAAGCAGAGAGAGAGAGAGAGAGAGACTGTGAAACAGGGAAGGAGGGGAAAGAGGAACAGACGTCAGCGAGGAGGGAAGAGTGGCAATGACTGTGAAAGTTGGGAGGTATTTATAAACCAACAGGATCAGGCAGCAGAAGGGAAGAAAGGAGGGGGGGGGGGGGTTGTGAAGCATGAAGAAGAGAAGAACACAGATAGAAGAGTCCTAAATCACTCATCGGCCGTCGTTCCGTCCACACAGCTTCACCATCACCCCTTTTAAAATGCGGCGCCATTTTGTGTCAACCACAGGCAACGACTGCTTCCTGTGAGGAAGCCAGAGGTTTCGGGTTTCGGGTTTCGGGTGTCTTTCTGTGACATACTGATAAAGCGTGAGAAGACTGCTTCAATGCAGGTGAACATCCTGATGAGAACAGAGGAGACACGTTGAGTATTTCCTGAATGGTGCATTTCTTTGGAGTATTACTGAATTTACTAAGAAAAATAAACTGATTGTATTACAAATGCTCTGAAAAGTCCTTTTGTGTTCAAGATAAATGCAAATGGACACCACAGAAAAAAAGTGGCAACCATTTGAGTAATCTGTGACGAAGACGGACTCAACGGTCCGACCACAAGGACTCGCTTCTGGTGGGGACGGCCGTCAATCTGTCTGCATGTGCAGAAAAATGTGAATGAATGCATTCACACGCAAATTGGTCAGGATGCTGAGTCATCTGGGTGACGCTGGATGCATCGCTAATTAAAAGAGGCCGGATCAGAACCGGAGCCGCTTTCAGGTAGAGGCGCTGATGCCAGCAGGCCGAGGAGGCGAGGAGGAGTGGGCTGGTACCTGGAGTCAGGGAATTATCGATGCTGAGAAGGAGAAGAAATGTTTTGAGCCAGCAGCAGATGCATGTCCAAAAGAGGGAGGAGGAAGTTTCCAAATATAGGCATGCCTGCACGCACCTCTAGCGGCGTTCAGACGTCCTTCCTTTGAAACGAGTGTCCACGTTCCGTTGTAGGGTGTGAGATGCTGGAGGTGTGCTGACCGCTGGTAGCATTCTTCTGTCTCTGCAGCTCAAGGGCAGAAGGTGCATGGAAGGGGAGGGTCTTCAGCTGCAGCTGAGGTGGCGAGGACAAGGCCGAGAAGTGGTAGGAGGGAAGAGTAGGAGGCAATATCAGAGTACACAAGTACACAGAGTACACAAGTACACAAAGCCAGGTCTGCAACAGGAAGAGCCTCACAGATTCCTGTTCCTGTGGCTGCTGCTTGAGGAGGACAGAAAGACGTCAGGTGTTTGAGGAGGACAGAAAGACGTCAGGTGTTTGAGGAGGACAGAAAGACGTCAGGTGTTTGAGGAGGACAGAAAGACGTCAGGTGTTTGAGGAGGACAGAAAGACGTCAGGTGCTTGAGGAGGACAGAAAGACGTCAGGTGTTTGAGGAGGACAGAAAGACGTCAGGTGTTTGAGGAGGACAGAAAGACGTCAGGTGTTTGAGGAGGACAGTCAGGTCTCTTGATTCACCATATTTGGGCAAAGATGAGGTCCTTGCTCTCTTTTTACGTTCTCATTCTGCGATCGATCGGCTTGATGATTATAAATGTTTACTGTTCAAGAAAAACATGTCGAAAGATGAAGCGTGAAGAACAAATAAATTCATACTTGCTTTAACAAAGTGTTGTGTGTAGGTGCTTTATTCTGTCACACTCACACACACACACACACACACACACACACACACACACAGCCTGCCATGCCTATATAAGGATGAAACCTGCACATCCTCCACTTCCATTGGTCTCCCAGCTTTTGCGTGGAGGAAAGATTCCATGACGCACCTTCTTCTTTGCGAACACAAACGGTGTGTTTGAATGGACGACAGCGACGCCACTCAACCATCACGCATGCTTGGAGGCGGGACTTGTGGAGGCTATGTTGGATAGATGAGTGTTAATGATTCCCAGTTTATCCAGAGGGGAAGCGAGCCGAGATGGGAGGGAGAGGTTCTTCCAGTGCCTCCCTCCTACCTGCTGAGCCCCGACGAGCTCACAAACAACGTCTCACTCTCCACACACACAACGTCTCACTCTCCACACACACGTCTCACTCTCCACACACACAACGTCTCACTCTCCACACACACAACGTCTCACTCTCCACACACACAACGTCTCACTCTCCACACAAACAACGTCTCACTCTCCACACACAAACAACGTCTCACTCTCCACACACACAACGCCTCACTCTCCACACACACGTCTCACTCTCCACACACACGTCTCACTCTCCACAAACAACGTCTCACTCTCCACACACACGTCTCACTCTCTACACACACAACGTCTCACTCTCCACACACAAACAACGTCTCACGCTCCACACACTGATATGCAGCTTGGAACAGGAGCATTGTCCTTCTCTTCTTTGATCTTTAATATAAATGATCTTTTCTTCTCCAGTGTCCGTAGCGTCGGCTCTTCACCTGACTCCTTCTCTTTATGATGCACGACCTCTGACCTGAACCAATCACACCTGGAGTGAGCTTTCAGCTTCTCTGATGATGTTTTACTCCTTCCTTTCCTCCTCTCTATTTGGGCTTTGTGAACTTGGACTTGCACGCCTTCCATGCGGGTGTGTCCGCTAAGTGCTCGTAAGTTCTGGTGCCGCAGACACAACGGGTACCCTCCTGCACCCATATTTCTCAGAGCGGGTGATGATGCAACCATCGCTAACCTTACTAATAACCTGCCATTTGATCATGAATAACAATTCAGCTGTTGATTGATGGCTGATGAAGGTTCACAGATGAACATGATAATTAGTGTTGGGGATTAGATTAGATTAGACAGACGGCCGGCGATGCAACACAGATCGGGTTTACTTACCTTTGTTCACTTTAGCAGGTAGAACCACTGATGGAGCGTCAGTAAATAGATATTTCAGAATGGTCATGGATGATGAATAACATTCTATCTAATAAATATACAGTCAAACAGTAGCATGTATTACAGTACAAGTACAGTCAAACAGTATATGTATTACAGTACAAGTACAGTCAAACAGTAGCATGTATTACAGTACAAGTACAGTCAAACAGTAGCATGCATTACAGTACAAATACAGTCACACAGTATATGTATTACAGTACAAGTACAGACAAACAGTAGCATGTATTACAGTACAAGTACAGTCACACAGTAGCATGTATTACAGTACAAATACAGTCAAACAGTAGCATGTATTACAGTACAAGTACAGTCACACAGTAGCATGTATTACAGTACAAGTACAGTCAAACAGTATATGTATTACAGTACAAGTACAGTCACACAGTAGCATGTATTACAGTACAAGTACAGTCAAACAGTATATGTATTACAGTACAAGTACAGTCAAACAGTAGCATGTATTACAGTACAAGTACAGTCAAACAGTAGCATGCATTACAGTACAAATACAGTCACACAGTATATGTATTACAGTACAAGTACAGACAAACAGTAGCATGTATTACAGTACAAGTACAGTCACACAGTAGCATGTATTACAGTACAAATACAGTCAAACAGTAGCATGTATTACAGTACAAGTACAGTCACACAGTAGCATGTATTACAGTACAAGTACAGTCAAACAGTATATGTATTACAGTACAAGTACAGTCACACAGTAGCATGTATTACAGTACAAGTACAGTCAAACAGTATATGTATTACAGTACAAGTACAGTCAAACAGTAGCATGTATTACAGTACAAGTACAGTCAAACAGTAGCATGCATTACAGTACAAATACAGTCACACAGTATATGTATTACAGTACAAGTACAGACAAACAGTAGCATGTATTACAGTACAAGTACAGTCACACAGTAGCATGTATTACAGTACAAATACAGTCAAACAGTAGCATGTATTACAGTACAAGTACAGTCACACAGTAGCATGTATTACAGTACAAGTACAGTCAAACAGTATATGTATTACAGTACAAGTACAGTCACACAGTAGCATGTATTACAGTACAAGTACAGTCAAACAGTATATGTATTACAGTACAAGTACAGTCAAACAGTAGCATGTATTACAGTACAAGTACAGTCAAACAGTAGCATGCATTACAGTACAAATACAGTCACACAGTATATGTATTACAGTACAAGTACAGACAAACAGTATTATGTATTACAGTACAAGTACAGTCACACAGTAGCATGAATATTAAATTACTCAATTGATGCAAAATAACAATAAATTAAAAAGACATATTATGTACAACGCAGGTGGACAAAAAGGGGGTGGGGGGGGTGATCTGGAGAGAGTCCTGATGACTATCTGTTTCTGCCCCATGAAAGGTGAAATAATGGTGGATAATTTAAAGAGTGTGCGTCTGTAGAATTAAACTAATCTAAGTCAAACGTCTTTGTGTGTCTGCGAGTGCGTCGGACAGAAAGACAGAGGTGAGAAGTCGCTGACGGCAATATGGGGCTGGGAAACGGAGCTCGCTGTTGACAGAGTGAGATTAAAGCAGAAAGAGTGAGACAGAAGTGTGATGCTTGAGTCATGTACTCGGATCGCTTCTGAGCTAGGAACATTTGGACGGATTAAGTGTGAACGCGCCCTCGCTGGCAGCGCCCGGCGCTGGTAGGCCCAGAGAGAGGCCCACTGGGCTTCTCATTACATCACAGACGCACACCGACAAACGCTGCCATGTGCTTGAGCTGAATGGGCTGAGCACACGCTCTCTAAGCGCCACCCAGAAACGATCCTCTCCAACACACAACACGCAGCAAAGGTGAGAAGGAGAGGAGGGAGAGAACGACAGGCTGAAGAAGAGAAGGAGGAGGAAGAGCAGGACAATAAGGGGAACATTATTCAGAAACACAGCATAAATCTCCACTGCTATGCAGACGATACACAATTGTACCTGTCAGTTCAGCCAGACAAAGTCGATCAGTTGGTTAGACTTCAGACGTGCCTTAAGGACATTAACTCCTGGATGACCGAGAACTTCCTGTTATTAAATCTAAATAAAACTGAGGTTCTGGTTCTTGGAACAAAGCATCTCAGAAATGTTTGTTCTAGTGTTGTAGTTTTATTTAGTGTTGTATTTAATATTGGATTTATTTTTATTTGTATTGTTTTTTGTGGATGATTTATGTACGAAGGACTTTCAACGGAAACAAGCCCGCAAGGGCTTTTTTGAAATGCTCCTCTTAGACAGGATGTTTGACGTTATTTGTACTGTAATACATGCTACTGTGTGACTGTACTTGTACTCTAACATTCTATCTAATAAATATATTCATCATCATCTTCAGTTGAACTAGATGGCGTCTCAGTGTCCACCAGCACCACTGCCAAGAATCTGGGGGTAATCTTTGATCAGGACCTGTCCTTTCAGTCCCAGATAAAGCATATTTCAAGGACTGCGTTCTTTCACCTTCTGAATATCTCAAAGGTCAGGCACCTACTAACCCGAAAAGATGCAGAACAAATAGTCCATGCTTTTGTGACTTCCAGACTGGACTACTGCAACTCCTTCCTGTCCGGCTGCCCAAAAAGGTCTATTAAACATCTCCAGCTAATCCAGAACGCAGCAGCTCGGGTTCTGATCCAGAACGCAGCAGCTCGGGTTCTGATCCAGAACGCAGCGGCTCGTGTTCTGATCCAGAACGCAGCAGCTCGGGTTCTGATGGAAACCAGACTGAGAACACATTTCCCCTGCTCTGGCGTCTCTGCTTCCTGTTAGGGAACGGATTGAATATAAAATCCTTCTACTCACTTTTAAAGCCCTCACTGGCCAGGCCCCTCCTTACCTTACAGAGATGATTATCCCGTATTGCCCCACTAGGACCCTGCGGTCCCAAAATGC
Source organism: Brachionichthys hirsutus (assembly GCF_040956055.1). Classification (NCBI taxonomy): domain Eukaryota; kingdom Metazoa; phylum Chordata; class Actinopteri; order Lophiiformes; family Brachionichthyidae; genus Brachionichthys; species Brachionichthys hirsutus. The sequence continues at coordinate 693,902 of NC_090913.1, forward strand.
TGGCCTGCTCGTGGTTCTGAACATTTCCAAGAGCAGACAGGGGGGCGGAGCTTTCAGTTATCAAGCTCCTTTATTGTGGAATCAGCTCCCTGATTGGTTCGTGAGACAGACACCATCTCTATGTTCAAGAGTAGATTAAAGACTTTCCTTTGTAACAAAGCTTATAACTAATCGATGCAGTAATCAATATAATCAATCTGCTGTCATTAGGCAGCACTGGTGGCTTAACATCATGATACACTGAGCTCCTCCCCCTTTATCTGGTTATTCATGTTATAAATATATGTCAGTAATCTCTCTCTCTCTTCCTGTAGTCTTGTGCTCGCTCTCCCTCTGTTTGTCCCTCTCTCTCTTTCAGGTCCTTCTGTCCATGGTGCTGCAGAACCTGGACCTGTGTCCCTCAACACCGATGTCCATCGCTACCATTAGCATTTATAGCTTTATATCGCTAGCATTAGCATTTATAGCTTTATACATTTTGTTTTTGTCTGCTCCTGCTCTGTCTCGCTATCGCTTCCCATCCATCTCCTCGTTTTTGACTCTCCTCCGACCTGCCATTCTCTCTCTCTCTCTCAACCCAGCCGGTCAGACAGATGGCCGTCCACCATGAGCCTAGGTTCTGTCCAAGGTTTCTGCCCGTTAAAGGGAAGTTTTTCCTTGCCTCCGTTGCTCTTGTGGGTCAAGTTGGGTTCTGGGTTTCCCTGCAGGTCTTTCCCTGCTAATCCTGTAAAGTGCCTTGAGATGACTTTATGTTGTGATCTGGCGCTTTATAAATAAAACTGAATTGAATTTAATTGCCCCAGCCCCCTTTATTCTTTACAGATAACCCTAACCCATTTAAATTATGATCACAATAAAATGAAGTCTGTGAAATGTATTGTGCCATCGTCTTTTGCTCAATAGGACTAGAAATGGTGTGATCAAAACAACGTTTTTAAAAACTACCCAGTCAGCATCTTTGTATTTTGTGAAATCTCCTCTTCCTCATTCATGTTTGAAAATACTGAACCAAAGGCCGTGTTTTGATTTGTGATGAATTCAGACGAAAGGTGAAGAGCCCTGGTTCTGTTGGATCTCATGTCTTCATTGGATGGCTGGGGTCTTCCTGACTTCATGAGCCTGAAGGAAGCAGGATGAAACACAATCTGATTTCACCCCCGACGTTTGTCGGTTCATGATAATATGGAAAAAGAGAAAATGCTGGAGGTCATGGAGAAAAGGCGACACGCCATAACCAAAAGTACCCAGAGCTCATTCTCAACCCCGCACTATTGATATGTGATTACTCTGACTACTAGCAAACAGGAGGAATGCGGGTTCTAGCTCCGCCTTCTGACTACGCCTCAGTTTCTGCAAAATATTCAAGGATTAGAGCGCCAGCAGAGGGAAGTTAAAGGTAGTAGGTTGGATTTCTTCATCACTCCAAATCTCCCTGAGGGCCATCACTTCTAAAAGAAGAGGTAAGTTTTCTTTATGTTTCAGGTCTGCATTTATCAAGCTTTACAGGGAGATGGAAACTGACCTTCATATTTCCTTTAGCACGACAGGGAAGAAGAGACGAGCGCATGCGTTATTTGCTCTGTTAGTAAAGCTACAGCTTGAACAGCAGACTGTGAGATGGCTGTCGAGTACCGGGCCTCCACCGTGACAAACATGGACGCTGACAACAGTAAGATCGGCTACACGCACCTTTTCGATGGCAGCAAGCTCAGGTTTTCAGGTAATGAAATAAAACTTTCTTCTATATAGATGACATCCAACATATATATCATTAAACAAGCGCCACACAGTTTATCCCACATTTTATTTAAAACTACTGCTTGCACTAAAGGTGGTTAAAACCCACATTTAAAATGTGCACAAAGCAACATGAAGTAAACGTATGTGTATGATATCCATTATGAGGTGGTGAAAGAGACAAAACAGAGCTAAAAGGACTTAAAATGACAGTTCATATCAGGATTCATTTCATGATGCTCACGGGTTCAGTTTCACAAAGACATAAAGAAATCTGAATGAATCAAAATCTTATTTTATTATCGTATTAAACCAAAATACACATGCTGGTAGGATGCTGCTGTGTTGTAAGCGCTTCAGGACAATTAAGTAAGTGTAGTTCCAGCACAAATATTCATTAGCTGTCATTCTGCCACCCGATACCATATTACAAATGAAGAATAACCACAAGTTCCTTAAAACACATCAGCAGTTTTAAGTTTGTGTTTGTGCTCCATTCAGTTTACGCGTTGAGAAACAGTCCTTTCCGGGTTGCGACACTCGGCCTGGGCGTGTTGTGTGTTCTCCTGCTGGTCGGGCTCATAGGACAGAGCGTCCACTGTGAGTCTGACTCTTTTTGTCTCTCAAATATTCTACAAAGAAGAATCAAATCGACGATTTATTGATGTGTCTTGTCTCTGCAGACCAAAACGTTAAGCAAGACCATCAGGACCAACTGAAGAGCATCAGCAAGGAGAAGGAGAATCTACAGAATGACCTGAAGGCAGCGCAGAATCAGAAGAAGAATCTGGATGTCACGGTTAAACAGCTACGGGATCATAGCACGGAGACAGAGAGGAGGACCAACAACCTGCAGACCAATAACAATCTCCTGTCTGAAGAAACGAGCAGACTCAAAGTTAGCCAGCAGGAGTTTCAGGACAGCAACGCAGCTTTAACCGCAGATAACGAACAGCTGAAAGCCAGTAATGATCAGCTGCAGACCAACAACAAGGCCTTGATGAACACCAAAGACATGCTGCAGAAACAATACGATGCAGCGGTCAAGCGCAAAAACGATTTACAGGCCAGTCATGAGGCAGTGACGAGAGAGAGGGACAACTTACAAAATAAATTCAACAACGCGAGCAGATCCAGAGATCAGCTTCAGGTGGATTATAACACTCTGATTATGAACGTGGAACACCTAGAGAGCATGTACAACTTCTCTAACGACGAGAAAGACAAGATAACGACAAGCCACCAAAACGTGACCACGGAAAAAGACATCGTGCAGGAGAAATACAAGGTGCTGGTGAAAGCGACGGATGAGCTGCGTGCATCCTACGCATCCCTGAGACAGGAGAAAAGAGAGCTCGAGGACGGCTGCACCAATGCAACGCTTCAAAGAGACGCGCTGAAGCTGCAGAGCAACAACCTGACGGCGGAGAGGGACCAGCTGCAGGCAGAAGTTGTTCGTCTGAATGGGATGATTCAAAGTGAGGAGCTTATGACACTGACAACGAGCAAATGGAACGTACTTCTCAAACTGCACAATGTCCTCTGACCTTAAGAAAACACATGTTTAAAGTATTCTTCACCTGCATGTACTCTATACATATTACATTTCCAGGTAAGAAATGCCCCACTGGCTGGAAGACATTCGGACAAAGCTGCTTCTATACTTCCACTGGCAAGAAAAGCTGGAAGCAGTCCAGAGTATACTGTCAAGGCAAAGGCGCAGACCTGGCCCTGCTGAAAACCCAGGAGGAGATGGTTTGTCTCTCTGGACTGTCCAACACCGTTTCATAAAACCGCTGCCGATTAAAAAACACGTTCACAAGGACCCTTAGTGTTACAAAGATGTTCTTTACTGTAATCAAGGCTAATTTTAACTTTATAAGCAACACATTAACTTGATGTCTCATCTCTACAGACCTTCATCAACAGCCTGTATTCAAGCGACAAGGAGGTTTGGATCGGACTGACTGACGAGGGTCAGGAAGGGCAGTGGAAGTGGATCGACGGCACCCCTGTGACCACGACGTAAGAAACCAATATCAATTCAAACCCAAGACCTCTGAGAGACAGAGCAGTGCTTCCAGAAATCCCCACGGTCTCTCCTCCCTCCACAGGTTTTGGGGTAAAGATCAGCCCAACAGTTTCGATGGGAGGAACCAGGACTGCGTGGAGTTCTGGCACCATGCAACAGGGGTCGGAGACTGGAATGATGAAAACTGTGGAGTGGAGCAGTACTGGATCTGTGAGATGTAGCTGTCCTGATGGGAGGGCTTCCTGGGGCTGATGATATAACAATGCAGGACTGTAATAATGACACCCCCTGCGTGCCCATGAACCCAGATGTGATCCGGTTCTGTCCTGCTGGCAGCTGCTGCTGCAACTCGCTGGCTGAAATGCCACGCTTGCTTTTCTATCTGTACATATTGTAGAAGCAATTCTGTTGCGTTAGAACCGGTTTGTGAGGCGTTGGTGATTCTTGTTGATTCCTGTCAGTTTCCTGCTGTTGCTACACAATCGACGTTTGTCTGGCGATTCCTTTAATCTGAATAAAACAAATAGGCGTGATTTGAATGAATGTATTTTTGTCTCCTGTACACCGTTGATTCCTCTCTGGTAACATTAGAACACTTAGAAATATCTTTGTCAGGATATTGCTGTGTTGATTTATGCTTCGTTGCATTGTGCACCTTCAGTATTCCACACACTCCAAACGATTGTTGCATTTGACTTCAGGTCCTGCTAGCTCCATTTGGCCACCCCTCTTTCTAATTTCTGGAGGAATTGGGAATCAAGAAGTCAGTCAAGACATGGAAATGGAAATAAAAGTTTCAGCATTAAACATTACACAATTCCTTCCTGTTAAGCAACACAGGAGGAATCCATCCCTCCTTCATTACTCAGCAGCGTCGTGCAAAGTCAGTGTTTGGCATTCATAATGCAATGGAGCAAAAGACTTCTGGTCTCCCTTCATCAGACAGGAAGTGAGGTAATTAGACTGCATTAGACTAGACATCAGACTGCAGGTCTGAGTGCGTACATGGGCGCTTGCCGTCATTGGTGTTTGAGTGCTCAGCATCAGTGAGGTCCATTTGGGTCACTGACTCACCAGCGATCCTCCTTTTTCCTCGACCATCCCTTTCTTTATCTTCTAAACTAAACAAACAGTTTCCAGGTTTGCTGTCAGTGGGTGCTGATGCACACTAAAAAGGGTTAGGGTTAATAAAAGTACACTTCAGGCCTTCAAAATGGTTTCCGTAATTCCTCAACTCAGCTTTATTTATGAAGCACTTTAAACCACCAAACACTGATACATTGCTGTACCGAAAGAAAGTGGTAACGCGTTCCATAGCTTGTCGGATGTGCAGTGGTAACGCGTTCCATAGCTTGTCGGATGTGCAGTGGTAACGCGTTCCATAGCTTGTCGGATGTGCAGTGGTAAAGCGTTCCATAGCTTGTCGGATGTGCAGTGGTAACGCGTTCCATAGCTTGTCGGATGTGCAGTGGTAACGCGTTCCATAGCTTGTCGGATGTGCAGTGGTAAAGCGTTCCATAGCTTGTCGGATGTGCAGTGGTAACGCGTTCCATAGCTTGTCGGATGTGCAGTGGTAACGCGTTCCATAGCATGTCGGATGTGCAGTGGTAACGCGTTCCATAGCTTGTCGGATGTGCAGTGGTAACGCGTTCCATAGCTTGTCGGATGTGCAGTGGTAACGCGTTCCATAGCTTGTCGGATGTGCAGTGGTAACGCGTTCCATAGCATGTCGGATGTGCAGTGGTAACGCGTTCCATAGCTTGTCGGATGGGCAGTGGTAACGCGTTCCATAGCTTGTCGGATGTGCAGTGGTAACGCGTTCCATAGCTTGTCGGATGTGCAGTGGTAAAGCGTTCCATAGCTTGTCGGATGTGCAGTGGTAACGCGTTCCATAGCTTGTCGGATGTGCAGTGGTAACGCGTTCCATAGCTTGTCGGATGTGCAGTGGTAAAGCGTTCCATAGCTTGTCGGATGTGCAGTGGTAACGCGTTCCATAGCTTGTCGGATGTGCAGTGGTAACGCGTTCCATAGCATGTCGGATGTGCAGTGGTAACGCGTTCCATAGCTTGTCGGATGTGCAGGGGTAACGCGTTCCATAGCTTGTCGGATGTGCAGTGGTAACGCGTTCCATAGCTTGTCGGATGTGCAGTGGTAAAGCGTTCCATAGCTTGTCGGATGTGCAGTGGTAACGCGTTCCATAGCTTGTCGGATGTGCAGTGGTAACGCGTTCCATAGCATGTCGGATGTGCAGTGGTAACGCGTTCCATAGCTTGTCGGATGTGCAGTGGTAACGCGTTCCATAGCTTGTCGGATGTGCAGTGGTAACGCGTTCCATAGCTTGTCGGATGTGCAGTGGTAACGCGTTTCAAAGTTTGTGTACAAAAAAAGGTTAAAAACAACAACAAGAAAAGTTAATCAGTCATCATGAATCCTGCAGTCCTGCATCATTCTTCTGTGGAGTTTAAACTTCAACACACACACACACACACACACACACACACACACACACACACTCTTCAAAGGAGGACGAGGCCTTCCTGGTCTCTTTCTTTGCTCTCAATGCTTCAGATTTACGAGGTGGGTTGTATTGATCCCTTTGGACACTCAGGTATCGATATCTTTATACATGTATAACTATTTAAGCTGTTGGTGATATTTTGCTGTGATTTACATCATCTTCTGACAAACCAAGAGAGCGAGAGACAGAGAGAGAGAGAGACAGGGACAGAGAGAGAGAGACAGAGAGAGAGAGAGAGAGAGAGAGACATGAATAATAGAGAGCCCTCTGACCGCCCTCCTCTGATTGGTTGGACATGACAGTGACAGTTCTGAAAGAACGTCGTTATTTAAAAAGACAATCAGACGATCAGGTGGGACATTTAATCACAGACAGGGTCAAAGGTCTATCCGCCGGGGCAGACCTCTGACCAGCAGAACGTTTAGGTCAGCATAATTAAAGGCCGGCCTTCAGTAGAAGCCCGTCAAAAAGGAACGTCTCAATTTAGAGTTAACAAAGGAGTCTTTTTGTTGACGCTGGAGGACGGAGCCTCCGAGTGACGGGTGCTACCTGCTGACACACCTGCAGGGGGCGCTGTGGGCGGTGACCCTGCTTCAATGAGCCTCATATTTTCATTCATCTATTCAACTGTGAAGAACAACCTTGACGGCGATTTCAAGGCAGCTACGTTTAACTTTTCATGGTAAATGCCAAGAACTAGTTTTTGTAAAATCAGATGATTAAATGAAGGTTTTAAAATCATTCTCAATCTAATTGATTTCAGATCAAAGCCATTGAGGTCGATGTGCAGCGGGTGTTTGAGCGCAAAGTCTCTGCAGTCCAACACACCTGTTTTTTTTTTTTTACCTTTATTTAACCAGGTATGTCAGTTGAGAATTAATTATCTTTTTCAATAACGACCTGGACCTACATTGCATGTTTTTGGGAAATAGACAGAGATATATACATGAATAATAGAGCACTCGCTCTGTTATGTCGACGCTAACAGCCAGTTAGCTTAGCCAAACAAAAGCCCTGAACACAGCCAGCCCAGAAAACAATGCTGTCACATCGACTGCTTCAATGATTTGAACCTGCGACCGTCTTTCTGTGAGGCAACAGCGCTAACCACTGTGCCACTGTGCTCTTAACATGAGTCTTTAACTTTGACATTTTGTATTTTAGGGCTTTTCCAGCCATGAACCTTCACCACAACAGAGACAGAAATTCCATGTTGTTTTTAGAAGTATTAAAGTTTCCTTCATGAAAGTACAGCATCAATTATGCAGGAATAATTGGCCCGAGCATTATGGGATGCCAAGCATGAACAAAAGGTGTTTAAAAAACACCTGTCTCTGTTCCAGGTGTTCCTGAGAACAGCGCAGCGCAGCGATTGAGCGGTGCAGTGTCCTCGCTTACATGTCGTTACGCACATGAAGTGCTGCTGGTTTTGGAAATTAAACTTAATGTTTGAGGAGTTTGCTGACATATTTAATGGCTAACTTTCCTGATCGCCGCTTCTCCATTTGCCTTCATCCACTCTGCGTGCAGGGGGCGTGTCCCTCCAGGTGACACCGGCAAGGCAGCGCAGCATTCTGTGTTTCTCACAACAACAACAACAACCTTCAATTTGGACAAAGCTATTCCTTCAGTGTGGCTGAAGTTGTGGAAAAGAAGCCACTGCGCCATTTTGTGCTAACATGTCTGAAATGGCAGCTTTGGAACGGCTCATGAAAACATTTCAGACAGACAGCAGCAACCGTCACGAAGACGTCTGACGTGATGGAGACCGATTCGATCTGGCGTGGGAGTCCTCCGTTGGCTGCGCTCAGCCATGACTAATGGGGGACCTGAAAACAGGCCATCTCATCCATTCATCACGCAGGTGGAAGGTTTCGGACCGCCCTGCAGGGAACGCGTCATCACTCTGATGGACACACAGGAAACAGGAAACAGGAAGCAGGAAGCAGAGCAGCTGCGGGAGCAGATTCCACTCAACACAACGGAACCATCGGAAAGGCTACTTTATTATTACAGTATAAATACGTGACCTGTTGAACACTGTACAAAGAAAACACACAAATATATGATTACACGCAATAAACACGTGAGACGGTCTGTCATTAAGTTAAGTTATGAAACGCATTCAACCAAAAGGAATTTTTATTTGATAAAATAAGAGCCCAGCTTATGAAAACTAATCAATATGTGTATGAATATATGTAGATTGTAGAAAAATAAACATGCATCATCTAATTCACTAAAGAAAACATTAACTTTTGTTCTGCAATTATTCCATATCACAAATACATTTTTAAAATGTTAAAAATACTGTGCGCGTGTGTGTATGCAAGCGTGTGCACGTGGGTGTGTGCGTGTCTGTGTGTGCGTGCGTGTGCGTGTGTGTGTACTGCTGGTATTTGAATCTCAGTCTGAATACAGCTTCTGAAACCGTCTCTGGACAATCTTCACATATTCAATGCTAAATCTTACAACAGCAACACTGAAGGAATTCTCTCATCCTTGAGAAACGAACGCATGAACTGAAGAACAAATACAGACACAACACGTCTTCATCAGGAAGAAGGACGGGAAGGTGAAGAGCGTTCCGTCGCCTCTGGACAGCGAGGTCTCGCTCTCTGATCAGCGAGACATCATTCGCACAAACTCTGTGGAAAGGAAACAGGCGGTTCATCACGTGTTAACAAAGAAGGGTTGTCCTCCTCCTCCTCCTCCTCCTCCTCCTCCTCCGCCTCCTCCTCCTCATCTTCAACATCTATTCGCTCAGTCTTCTGACCCGTAATCCTGGAGCCTCCCTCTCCAAACTCTTCCCCTCGTTTCTGATCTTTTGTTTGTTTCACTGCATTTTAATCAATAATTCACCTTCAAAGTCCACCTGTCCGTCCCCGTTGAGGTCCACGTCTCGCAGGATCTCGTCGATCTCGTGATGGTTGAGCTGCTCCCCCATCAGCTTCTTCATGGCTTCCCTCAGCTCCCCCAGGCTGATCTGACCGTCGCCGTCAGAGTCAAACTGGGGAACAGAATTGTACGTGTGAAAATCACACACTGGTGATATACTGGAGGTGGGGGGGGGGGGGGGGCAATTATACCACCGACCTCTTTGAAGGCGTCCCTCAGCTCCTTGACGCCAATCATGTCTGCAGTCTCCGCCAGCATCTTGGGACCCATCAGCTCCACAAAGTCCTCAAAGTCCACCCTGCCGCCACCTGAGACAGACACAAGGACAGACTCGGTGACTCTTGATTGGCTTGTAGAACCTCGATCCTCCTGACCCGACGTTTGTGGCGTCTCACTGATCTGCTGGCTGAGTTCTATCAGCTCCATCTCCGTCGGCATGTATCCCATCGTCCTCATGCACTCTCCCAGGTCCTTACAGCTGATGAAACCATCCTTGTCTTTGTCAAACTCCCTGAACGCTTCACGCAGCTCTGCAGGGTGTAGAGAGGGGCAGTGGGTGGATGGATGGATGGATGGATGGATGGATGGATGGAGGATAAATAGCTAAATGCCCAGGATGGAGACTGACTGAGGGAACGGGTCATGGAGGGAGGGTTTGGTTTCAGCGTTATAAATCTGTGTACCTTCCATTTCCTCTGGACGTAGATCCCGGTCCTGCATAGAAAGCACACAGATACGGACAATCAGACCACACACACACACACACACACACACACACACACACACACGCACACTCTCTCTCTCGCTCTCTCTCTCTCAATGATGCCATTTTAGAATCGTCTTCATTTGTCACAGGTGCAGGAAACGTTTTAAGTCACGCTGTCAGCAGAGATCCGGTTCCAGGATTATCCGCGTTTTGATCTGACTGACCCCAATAACCGTTAGGTTGATCTGCTACACAGCTCTCTGACACATTAACCGTTTACGTTCACGGCGCTGTCTGAATGACCGCTTCCCAAAGCCAGGCTAAAAACAACTGAAATCTATTTCTCAGTCGCTGCTGTTGTAATTGGCTTTCCTTCATCGTAGCAGTGAAACAAGGCGAACGGAGGATAAGGCGCCTCATCCAACACGCCCTGGATGCGGACGCGACATCACCGGGAATAATACAGGCCTGGATTAGAGGACGAGGAGAGATTACAGCTGTAAATTGTATTACAACTCACCAAAGCTTAGCTGCTTTTCATTTCCCTTTCTGCTGCTTAATATTTCATCTGCACAAGTTGATTAGCAAACGTTAGCGTACCTGCGCAGGTTGGGCAGACGGTAAACACACACACAAACTGCCTGTTGTTCTTTGTTAAAACAGGCACAAACAAAAACACGCGCCTCCCGAGTTGTCTGATTTTCTCTATGTTGACTGAAACTAAATATTAATCAGCATTTCTAATTATTAATTTATGTATGATCATTTTCTACAATACTCTCAGTGTCAAGCCGTTCTTGTATTGTGCAAAAACTCACATTTGTTTCCTGATTGTGTAGAATTCGTTTTCATTTCATTTTCATTTTATTCATATGCACAATAATAAACATAAACAAAACATTACAAAGGCAAATAATAGTGCAGGAGAGGAAAAGAAGCCGAAAGGGCTTATATAAAAATCCTCCCCTCAAGTTCAAATTAACTAAACAAAATCAATCAATATATATATATATATATATAAAATAAGTTAAATAAAAGCTAAAAAGGAAAAGATACACGGAAAAAGCAAACAAACTGAGCAAAAGAAAGAAAGAAAATATAGAAAAAAAATAAAATAAAGTAAAATAAAAACAATTTTAAAAATAAAACCCAAAATCAAAACAAAAGAAAAACAACAAGAACAAAGATCATACAAACTACAAATTAATTTCAAAATACTATACATGCCTGGACAGAATATACACCAAATTAGACTTAAACATTGTGTACGTAGATACTAGTTTTAGACCCGGTCCCAACTAAGCTACTTAAAGAAGTCTTCCCCTCAATCAGTATTGCTTTGCTAAATATAATTAATCTATCCCTACACACAGGCTATGTACCCAAGTCTCTTAAAACAGCAGTCATTAAACCGCTTCTCAAAAAACCAACATTGGATCCTGATGTCTTGGCTAACTATCGGCCAATTTCAAACCTTCCATTCCTGTCAAAGCTTCTAGAGAAAGCAGTTTCCAGTCAGCTGTGTGAATTCTTACAAGACAATCAGTTATTTGAGGTTTTCCAGTCGTGTTTCAGAGCTCATCATAGCACAGAGACAGCATTAGTTAAAGTCACCAATGACCTTTAATGGCGTCTGATAATGGACTTGTCTCTGCTTATTTTATTAGATCTCAGTGCAGCCTTTGACACAATAGATCATCAGATTCTGTTACAGAGGCTGGAACAATCTGTTGGTGTTAGAGGATCTGCATTGAACTGGTTTAGATCATATTTATCTGATAGATTCCAGTTTGTACGTGTTCATGATGAATCTTCTACGTACACTGAAGTTAAATATGGAGTTCCACAGGGTTCAGTGCTTGGACCTATTCTGTTCACGCTGTATATGCTTCCCTTAGGTAACATTATTAAGAAACATAGCATAAATTTCCACTGCTATGCGGACGACAGTGGCGTCGTTAGGCCTATTTTAGGGGGGCTTCAGCCCCCCTAAATAATTTTGGGTCGTTTAAAAAAAAAAAAAAAATTGTTTTTTTTTGTTCAGTGACCAAAATTCTCTATTCTATTAAAGCCGCCAGAATATATGTTTAAAAACATATAACCTGTCATTATTTACTTAAATCTGATCATGAATCTGTTTCCCCTCACTTCATGACGTAAGGTAGAGAACCCGTTCCACCTGTTCCTATAGAGAATGCCCACATCACTGAAACTCCAGTCCACGTTTTCCCTGTGACCGCTAATTGTCGGTCCCTGCAGCGTGTTTGAAGCACACAGAGCAGAATAGAAGAGCTTTAGGAGAAGAACGTGAACGGATGGATGAAGAATGGATATAAGAAAGTTTATAAAGAAAGTAAGTTTATCACTGCTGGTAGTAACATTTAAGCCCTGTGCCACGCCCACAGAGACATGAATCAGAGACAGAGACCTGCAGAACCTGCAGAACCTGGAGGAACCTGCAGGTTCACGCACTGAATAGAACTCAGACACAGTGAAAAGAGAGTTACTTTTCCCTTGTGTGGGTAGGATGGCTGGTGAGCTTGAGTTCAGATTCTGCAGTAGATGCAGAGCTACTAAAAGGCATCCAGCATGCAGGCCTAAATGTGAGAACTTCTTGAGTAGTAGTTTCCCTCTCTGAAGGTTCTACCCAAGTCGCCCTAACGGTGCCCGTAAGCAGCTGCTCATGTGAAAGGTCCTTTAGTGCACAGCGTCGGTTGCACTGTGTCGGTTGCATTCCTGGCTGCGTCAAACGAGCCAGAAAAGACTTCACAGTCTTGCAGTCAATGAAAAAGACGAGCTTCAGAATCACAACAGAGTGATCGACTCTTAGACACAAACGGCGTTCTTTGATGCTTCCATCCACCGAGTAACTTGTAATTTTAGCCATTTTGTTTCTTGTTAATGCTGTAAACATCCTGTTACTGTCTAAAACTGTTTGTTGTTGTACTGTATTAAAAAACAGACAGAAATAATCATAATGTATAATTTATCAGCCCTTGTTAGCCGTTTGAGGTTTTGTGCTCGTACGCTACATTTGCTCACATCCTGTAGATGTCCTGGGGGCTAAGCCCCCCCTGTCCTGAAAACCTAGTGACGCCCCTGGCGGACGATACTCAATTGTACCTGTAGCTCTTTCCATGACAACACAGACACAGGTTGGTTCTCTGAAACGGGCGTTTATTGCTCTTCTCTCTCTCTCCTTCCGTCATACGCCATACGCCGTGAAAACTACATTAAATGTACACAACAAAGAAATATTAATACATTGCACGATGCATAACATAAACAATATTGAGCCACACGCTAGATGGCGCTAGCTAACAATGCTACAGTTTGAACAGATACCTCGTTGGCCGCTTGTCCTGAAAAGAGTAAAAATACAGTTCCCTGGGTGTTCCGCGGTCAATGCTTAGACCCCAGACGATGAAACCAAAAATACAAACAAAAGGATGTCTTCAATAAAGCACCATCTTCGTACGAACGTCAAAACAACCACAGCGCCAGCAGTCTTAGTGTTGCGCTTCACCTAACTCCGTCGTAGCAACACATGTGACGGCAAACATTAGTTCCGGCAAACACAAGAAACATACTTGCAGGAAAATAACAACCACCAACATCTTAATGAACATGCTCGGTCAACAATTAATTAATGCATTTCAATAGCAGTAACACTCCCACCAAATTCACACATTAACTTGAAATGTGGGAATTTCTCAACTGAAAATAACCAGGTGTTTTAAAACTGAACACATGAGTCTATGTGTGACTTAGTCTGCCTCAAGTAAGGTGACTACTTTGTGAATAGGCCTCTCTAGGAAAACCGATCTAGTGAGTGGTCTTCCTTTATCAAGTGTAGTGTCGCTGACTAGTACCCTGAGTTTTCGAACCATGCCATCTGAACTTGGGTGAACTTTGACGACTCGGGCAAGCTTCCATTCATTTCTTGGTGAGCTTTCATCTTGTAGAATCACAATGTCATCAACTTGTGAACTTCGTGATGTTCTTTGCCATTTTTGTCGCTGTTGGAGGTTGAGCAGGTATTCTCGCTTCCATCTTTGCCAGAATTCATCAGCCAAGAACTGCACTCTTCTCCATCTTTTGTGCAGATAGAGATCCTCCTTACAGAACTGTCCAGGAGGGGGCAGAAGTATTGATGATTTCATAGTTAGAATATGGTTGGGAGTGAGAGGTTCTGGACCAGCAGGATCATGAAGATGTTCAACACTCAATGGTCTGCTGTTGATTATAGACATTGTTTCATAAAGAAATGTTCTCAGACTCGTGGTGTCAAGTCTGCCATTAGACTTGTCAAGCATGGCAGTTAGGATGCTTCTGATTGTGCGGATTTGACGCTCCCACACTCCACCCATGTGACTTGCGGATGGGACATTCACCACAAATTCACAGCCAATTGCTCGTTGACGTTCAATGTGCATTCCCTTAAGCAACTCAGAAAACACCTTTCTGGCTCCCATGAAATTTGTTCCTTGATCGCATCTCAGTTGGCGCACAGGTCCTCTGATGGCCACAAATGCACGAAGGGCATTTATGAATGCATCTGTAGTTAAGTCATCTACTGTTTCTATGTGGACTGCTCTGGAGCATAAACAGGTAAATAACAGTCCATATCGTTTTGAGTCCTTTCTTCCTTCCTTTACGATGAAAGGACCGAAGCAGTCAATGCCACAGTAGGTAAAGGGAGGTGAAGTCTCAGTTCTCTCTTCTGGCAGATCTGCCATCTGTTGAACCTCTGTGGTTCTTCTGTATCTCCTGCATTTTACGCACTTGTAGATGTGTGAGGAGACCACGCTTCCACATCCTAAGATCCATATTCCATTGGCGCGCAACTCATTCATAGTCATGCCTCTTCCTTGGTGGTGTATACGCTCGTGATGATGTTTGATGAGAAGAGCTGATATGTGGGATTTCTTAGGAAGTATGGCTGGATGTTTTACTTCATGGTGCAAGGCTGATCGGGATAACCGTCCTCCCACCCTGAGAACACCGTTCTCATCCAAGAATGCATTCAACTTGTGCAACTTATCGCACTTGTGAAGATTGACCCTCTGCATGTCTTCAGAAAAGGCTTCTCCTTGCACCAACTTGATGATGAAGATTTCTGCCTCTCTTCTTTCTTCAAGGCTAGTTGATTCTTTGATTGTTGGTTGAAGTCCCTTGAATTCTTTAACAAACCTTCTGAGTCTAGCCACAGCTCTAACTGCTCTGGACCAGTCAGAAAACTTAGTCAGACGGTTCACCATTGAACTTACTTCCTTTGTCTCAATTGTGTGAGTATGAACCTTGCGAAGCTCGGGGTTGGTTATTTCCACTTCTCCCACCATTTCCTCTCTAGGTGGTAGATCTTGTTGCCAGAGGAAGTCTGGTCCTTTCAGCCAACTAGACTCTTTCAGCTGAACTGCACTTAACCCTCTTGAAGCATAGTCTGCTGGGTTATCTTCAGAGCTAACATGTCGCCATTGGTCAGGGTTTGTGCTAGATCTTATTCTTTGGACTCGGTTGGCTATGAATGTGTGGAACCGTTTAGCATCATTGTTCACATAGCCAAGGACCACCATTGAGTCAGTCCAATAATACTCGACCAGGTCCATCTCAAGCTCCCTTTTCATGACATCACCATTGCGGACAGAAATCACAGCTGACGACAACTCGAGTCTTGGGATAGTTGTTAGCTTGGTGGGAGCCACTCTTGCTTTTCCCATGACAAGGGAACAACTGACTTGTCCTGTTTTGCTTATTGCTCGGAGATATGAACATGCACCATATCCCTTGAGACTTGCATCTGAGAAATTGTGAAGCTCATATCGTATGACCTCACCGAAACTTAATGGGATGTAGCTTCTTGGAATCGTGAGGGCTGCTAGGTGGGGCAAGTCACTAAGCCACGACTCCCATTTTGGCCGAATGTGCTCAGGGAGCTCTTCATCCCATTCTATCTTGTCTCTACATAGTGTCTGAAGAATCTGTTTGCCAACTAGTACAAAGGGGGCTACAAACCCCAATGGATCATAGACAGAGGCAACAGTTGAGAGAACCCCTCTCCGAGTCAATGGATTTTTCTTAACTATGACCCTGAATTGGAATTCATCTGCTTCGATGCACCATTGAACTCCAAGTGCTCGTTCAACATGAATTTCTCCGAGTGCCATATCCAGATCCTTAGTTTGGGCTCGTTCTTCAGGTGGTATCACAGCGCACACATCTTTATCATTGGATACAAACTTGTGCAGCCGAAGGTTTCCTTTCTTACATAGTGCTCTTGACTCTTCTACCAAGTGTATGGCTTCGGCAGGTGACTTTACACTTGCCAAACCATCGTCGACGTAGAAACTTCTTTCGATGAACTTGATTGATTCTTCGCTGAACTTTCCGTGGCCCTGCGATGCTAGGTACTTAAGTCCAAAGTTGGAGCATCCAGGGGATGAAGCTGCCCCAAACAAGTGCACCTTCATCCTGTAGACTGAGGGTTTGGAGTTCAGATCTCCTTTGTCCCACCAGAGAAACCGTAAGTAATCTTGGTGTTCCTTTGACACATGAAACTGGTGGAACATTCGTTCAATGTCACACATGATGGCAATTGGACCCTTTCTGAATCGACATAGTACTCCAACTAATGTGTTAGTCAAGTCTGGCCCAGTCAAAAGATGATCATTCAGAGAAGTTTCTTGGAAACGAGCTGAACAATCAAAAACCACACGGATCTTCCCAGGTTTGTGGGGGTGGTAGACTCCGTGGTGAGGAATATACCATGCTGGTCGGTTATCAAGTTCAGACTCTGGCATCTTCTCAGCATCTCCTTGGATGATTATGTCATTCATGAAGTGCACATAATCCTTGTAATACTGCTCATTTTTTCTCAGTCTTCGCTCTAATGATGTGAGTCCATGAATTGCACTTTGTTTGTTGTTAGGGAGGCAAGGCTTGTCTGTCTTGAAAGGAAGTGGGAGTTCATAGTGACCATTTTTCTTCTGTCTTATGCCCCTTTTTACTTTAGATAAGAACAGGAGGTCTTCTTGTGAAACTGGATTATCATCCGCAGCGTGATCTGCAAAATCAAATTCCAGAGCCTTGATTATGTCTGCAGGATTGATCTCCTTGACTTGAGTTCTGCACACAAAGTGCACTGCTTTCTTCAGCTCAGCTGATGGATGCATGGCACGTATTACTTCTCGTACTATGATTCTATGGCTGATTCCAATTGCATCGTTATGATCACTCACTAGGTTTGAACAACCAACGATGCTCCAGCCAAGATCTGTTCTTTGTGCATATGGATGATTTTCCTCACCGGATATGATCTCCTTAGGAAGAAGGGCTTGTTGACAGTTATAGCCTATCAGAAGACCTACTTTGCATTCCAGCGGCGGTGGAATCTTGTCTGCCATTCTTTCTAGATGGGGCCATTTTTTAGCAGTCTCAGAAGTTGGAATGTGCGATCTATCGGCCGGAATGAACTCTCTCGTGTATAATGGTGGCAGTGAAACCCTTTTCTCTGACTCGTAGCCTCTCACTTGTAGATTTGACAGCTTCTGACAATGTACTACAGTTGATTTTGTAGACATTGTGGATAACCGCAAACTGACATTTTCTTTCTTTGTGTCAAGGTCTTGAGCCACCACATCTAGGATAAAGGTTGTGTCGCTCTGCGTGTCTAAGAGTGCATAGACTAAAACTTCTTTATCCGGTTGGTTTGTGGATGAGACCCAAACAGGCACGATTGAGGATGTTTGTGTGACCAAGCCCTCTTGTATGACTCTGTTGGCAGTAGCTGTTGCAGTTGCAGTCTCTTGGATGTCTGTTCTGTGCCTTGAATTCTCCTCACCCCTTGGAGGTGTCGACCCTTGTTGTGTCTTGAACCGATTGTCATGCAAACATGTAGGGTGTCTCCTCTGACACATTCTACACGTGCTCCTGTTGTTGCACATTCTTGAGAGATGACCAGTATCCAGACATCCAAAACAAAGCTTCTCGTCTTGCACAAACTTAATACGATCTTGAAGTGTCCTTTCACCAAAGCTTCTGCATTTGTCAAGGTCATGTCCTGTTCTTTTGCAGAAAATGCATGATGGGATATTACTTGGTGTTGTGTTTGTGGACAACGTCTTTGCCTGAATGGTTTGGCTTCGTAGGTGCTTTGCATCTTCACTCTCCACGTTCTTAAGTGCGAGAACTGAAGATATGGGATGGCAAGCAAGATCTGCTTCCTTTGTCAGGAAATCTACAAACTCTTTGAATGCGGGGTACTCAAACCTTTCTTCTGTGTGCTTCATTACTTTGCGGTTCCATTTGGATACCAACCAATCTGGTAATTTCAGCAGAATTCTTTGATTCTCATTACAGTCGTTGAGAACTTCTAATGTCTTAATGTGAGGTATTGCTGCCTCGCAACTCTTCAGGAAGTCTGTAAAGTCTCTCAATTCCACCCCATCTTTGGAGCTGATTTTTGGCCATGCATGCAGTTTGTCTCTGAATGACTTTCCAATGATAAATGGATCTCCAAAACGCTTTTCCAGCAACTGCCAGGTTGAAATATATGCTACTTCAGTGCCTAGCAGAAAGAATCCTTCCACAGCTTTCTTTGCATTGCCACCGAGGTACTTTCTTAGGTAATATAGTTTCTCATTCTGTGGAATGTTTTTCTTGTCTATTAAAGTTTCAAAGGATAGTTGCCAGTCCTTGAACTTTAAGGGATCTCCAGTGAACACGGAAGGCTCTGGTATTGGGAGACGATTAGCATTCATAGCTTCTGCCAGCATGTTAACTAGGTCAGCACTATTCTGCGTAGACATTGAAGTTGGCAGAGCTTGACTTGTGGCTGTTATAGATTGAGGAATGAATGGGGGCCTTGAGGGGTTGAGGTTATGAACTTCAAATTTTCTTGCTGGTTTGACGTCATGCTGCAAGTCGATCGATTCTGACTTTATTTCGTCTTGATCATAGAACTTTACTCGCGCCTTTGCTGCGTTGAATTTCTTCACCTCTTCTAGACGTTCAAGCCTTCTGCGTTTATCCTGTATTGCTTGTTGTCTGGCAAGTTTCTCAAATTCAAATTGACATAGAAGCTGTTTTTCCTCAGTCTCCAGTCTTTGAAGCGCTATTACTTCCCTTTCTTGTTCTTCCAACACCGTTAAGACTTCCTGGGATGCAGCAGCTTCGGCTGCAGCCTCAGTTCTTTTAAATGAGTGGATGCTAGAGTGAGAAGCGTTACCTTTTGAGTGGTGTGACAGTGCTTTAGAGAGGGAATCTGTTGAATCTAAAATTGATCCAACATCAGGCCAAGCTTCTTCCACTTCATCCGCTGTGTGTCCTTTAAGTTGCCTTTCAGCTCTTTTGATTATAAATGCTGAAAGCGATATGCATGTGTCAACCTTACGTCGCAGGTCTGGTTGAGGGGTTTGCATTTGACGTAACTCTTCGTAAATAACCTTTACGTCAGAGCAGGCATCCTTTACATTCTCAATGAGATCTTGCAATTCATCTTCATTGATGGCATCTGACAACATTTCTTTGCTTATTCTTGCGTGAAACCTCCATCTCTCATAAGTCAACCTATAGCGACGTTGCACATTCTTTAGCCTTTCTTCTTCATATTCGCTTCCCTTTTCGGTTAGAGTTCTCGTTCTTTCGCTTCTTCGTAGTGTTTGTACATCTACTGCTTTGTCTTGTTGAGCAGATAACTGGACCTCTTTATAGCTTGCCGCAATACTTATGTCAGACATATTTGAGGGTGAATGAATGACTAGAATATGTGTAGTTTTGAATTGTGTTCCTCTCAGGCTGTGTGAAGTTTAACTTCAAAACATGTAGCTTACTGTTACTTGGCCTAACATCAAACAAATAAGAAATACTTTGTTGTATATAAAATATACCTTATATTCTAGAAATGCATACAGAGATCACTTATACTTTACAAAGGAAATATTTTCAAACTAAAGGCATAGCCCTTTAACCTTGTGACCAACACATTATATTTGTTCCCAGATATACAGGCTAAACACTTATGAAGATAACATGTCTGTGTAACACATCTTTGTTCTGGACTTGAGAATTGCTCTATAACACAGTCTGTTGTTATTTCATTTAGTCTCTTTGTCTGGCTTTGTGTTGGTCCTCTTGGATCACCGTTGATCGTTATTCGTTACTCACGGTGCTCCCGTCGTATCTCCTACCGGTGCTGAGCAGGCGAGTTTTCACTGTAGCTCTTTCCATGACAACACAGACACAGGTTGGTTCTCTGAAACGGGCGTTTATTGCTCTTCTCTCTCTCTCCTTCCGTCATACGCCATACGCCGTGAAAACTACATTAAATGTACACAACAAAGAAATATTAATACATTGCACGATGCATAACATAAACAATATTGAGCCACACGCTAGATGGCGCTAGCTAACAATGCTACAGTTTGAACAGATACCTCGTTGGCCGCTTGTCCTGAAAAGAGTAAAAATACAGTTCCCTGGGTGTTCCGCGGTCAATGCTTAGACCCCAGACGATGAAACCAAAAATACAAACAAAAGGATGTCTTCAATAAAGCACCATCTTCGTACGAACGTCAAAACAACCACAGCGCCAGCAGTCTTAGTGTTGCGCTTCACCTAACTCCGTCGTAGCAACACATGTGACGGCAAACATTAGTTCCGGCAAACACAAGAAACATACTTGCAGGAAAATAACAACCACCAACATCTTAATGAACATGCTCGGTCAACAATTAATTAATGCATTTCAATAGCAGTAACAGTACCTGTCTGTTCAGCCAGACAAGGTCGATCAGTTGGTTACAGGGTTATTATAGTTAACGAAAACTAACGAAAAAACGAAAACTAGAATTGAAAAAACATTTTCGTTAACTAGAACTAAATAAAAACGATAATTAAAAGAGAACACGAAAACTAACGAAAACGGTATTGTCCGTTCACAAAACTAACTAAAACTAATAAAAATTAAAGACACTAATCTCTTCGTTTTCGTTTTTATCGATTTTTAAATTGATTTATTTTGCTCGGAGTTACGTGTGCTGGCGGCTCCGTCCGGCTGTTCCCGTCACTGCTCGTTGAGAATCGGGTTGGTGACGTCACTACCGACGGAAGCCGGCAGGAAGCGCCGAGCGCTCCAGCCCCATGTGGGATGTGTTTATTACGACGGAGAGAAACAAAAAAGCTAACTGCGAGCAGCCCCCCGGCTAGCAGTTAGCACCGCGAAGGAGACAATAAGGGACTGCTTTTAACCTGCACCGACTGGAGCCCCCCACACACACACTGGGGGGGGCATGGCTCGCTGCATTAATGAGACATGAGAAGAAGATGAGCTGCTTGGAGCCAAGCCCAAAGTGAGGAGCCCCCTGAGGGAGCCCCCTGATGGAGCCCCCCCGATGGAGCCCTCCTCAGCCAGGAGGACCTGGAGATGGTCTGGATGAACCGTGGATTGGATTAGAGACGGACGACGAGGACACTGAACACGTTGGTGAGTGGTTCTAGTCCCAAATACATTAGTCTTGTTGACCTTTTATGCTGATATAAAATGTAACAAAAATCAGTGTTGTAAACTTTAATTGATATTAAAACCCCATAAAGTCCCAAAAGGAGAGGAAATAAATTATTTATTTTACTCATTCTGATCCAAAACCTAAAATGCCAATCACAAATGTTGGAGCCTCCATCCGCTAAAACCTGAAATGTATAATTGTCACACTGACATCATCGTTATTGTAATGTCATGATTTCAGATCTAATATTGTAAAAACAAGGGTTATTACAGACAGTCCTAATTAATACATAATTATTTAACCGTACTATTCTTTGTGTGTTTTACATTTGTTTGTTCTTTTTGCTCAGAGCTTGACCTGCCAGATGGAGAAACCAACAAGTTCCAGAGGATCCATGTCTGGTTCTCACCCTCCAGCTCACCCTGAACGCTGCCTGAAGAACCCAAATACTGACTCGCTGATATCAAGAGCAAGAAAGCTTGTCCACGCTGAGAGCAAATCATCAGCGGCAAATTAAGTATTAAGTCCGAGATTGTAGCACGTTAGCAGCTATGCTGCGGACTGTTACGGTTGCTTGTTTAAAATTACTGAATAAATGTTTTATATGTTATCTTTTGTTGAGTTGTATTGTTTTATTATATTTTAATCCTGCATCTGACAAATAACTGAAAGTATGAAAAACTAAAACTAATAAAAACTAAATTAAACTAATAAAAACAAAACTAAAACTAATAAAAACTAAAAAATCCACTCTAAAAACTAACTAAAACTAACTGAATTAGAGAAAACAAATTCAAAACTAACTAAAACTAAACTATAATTAAAAATCCAAAACTATTATAACCCTGGTTGGTTAGACTTCAGACGTGCCTTAAGGACATTAACTCCTGGATGACCGAGAACTTCCTGTTATTGAATCTAAATAAAACTGAGGTTCTGGTTCTTGGGCCAAAGCATCTCAGAAATGTTTGTTCTAGTGTTGTAGTTGAACTAGATGGCGTCTCAGTGTCCACCAGCACCACTGCCAAGAATCTGGGGGTAATCTTTGATCAGGACCTGTCATTTCAGTCCCAGATAAAGCATATTTCAAGGACTGCGTTCTTTCACCTTCGGAATATTTCAAAAGTCAGGCACCTACTGACCCAGACATGGGCAAACCACGGCCCGTTATGCTTTTCAATACGGCCCGCCAAACTTGTCCAATGACCAAAAAATTCAAAATCATAACTTTCATTTTGTCCCTGCAATACCCGTGTTTGACCAGCAGATGGCGCCGCACTGACCATCGGTGGCTTGTAGCGTATTGCTCTGCTTTTAGTTTCGTTTCCCCCATTGCTGGTGTCCCGTCCCGTCACAAGACCCTGAAACCGCACTGCAGGAGCTGCAGTTGGAATTGATCGATCGATCGATCTGTCCGACTCCGTCTGAAAGGATAAGTTCAAATCTCTTAACCTGAATGACTTTTATGCCTCACTTAACGAAGCCACGTTTCCAAACCTCCAGAGGACGGCACAGAAGGTGCTGGTGTTGTTTGGCTCGACCTACGTGTGTGAGCAGAGGTTCAGCGTCATGATCAATAAAGCCCGTCATAGATCCAAGTTAACGGACCAACATCTCAGATCTATCCTGAGAATAGAACAGCAAAAATAACTCCAGACTTTGGTGCACTGGCAAAAAAGGGAGACCAACAACACTGTTCCCACTGAAATTGGTGAGTTTGTATGTTCTGTTATGAAAGAAAATGCATCTGGAAAGTTTGAACGTGCGTCTTTTAATGAAGTGCGCATTTATGCACAGCAGTGGAACAACAATGAGTGCAGCAGGAATGATTGAGATTTAGTATTTCGTGTTTTGATAGGTTTTGAATGTTGAAAGTGATCATCTTTTTTCAATAAATGTTGATTTATTTAACTTTACGCCTTCAAGTGAAATTTATTAAAAACAGATGCAATCACCAGGTTTGACAGATCACAGTGTCATTGCTATTTTAATCTATTTACATTTCTCCTCACACCGTTGTGCCAAAATATGTGTAAATGCCGCATCTTGCATATTCATTGAGACAAACGTACTACCTGCATTAGGGCTATTTTGCACATTTGAAAGACGCAGTCCTTCGTACACACTGTTAGTAAAGCGGGTTGTACATTTATCTGTGTGTGTACTGTGCTATGAGGTTTGCACACTACACGCATCGCTTTAGTATATCTGGATGAGTATACAGTCATCCAAATGCTCCTGGCCCGGCCCCTCGGTCAAAATTTCAAACCCAATGTGGCCCGCACGTCAAAAAGTTTGCCCACCCCTGTACTAACCCGAAAAGATGCAGAAAAAATAGTCCATGCTTTTGTGACTTCCAGACTGGACTACTGCAACTCCTTACTGTCCGGCTGCCCAAAAAGGTCTATTAAACATCTCCAGCTAATCCAGAACGCAGCAGCTCGTGTTCTGATGGGAACCAGACTGAGAGAACACATTTCCCCTGTTCTGGCGTCTCTGCATTGGCTTCCTGTTAGGGAACGGATTGAATATAAAATCCTTCTACTCACTTTTAAAGCCCTCACTGGCCAGGCCCCTCCTTACCTTACAGAGATGATTATCCCGTATTGCCCCACTAGAACCCTGCGGTCCCAAAATGCTGGCCTGCTCGTGGTTCCAAAAATTTCCAAGAGCAGACAGGGGGGCGGAGCTTTCAGTTATCAAGCTCCTTTATTGTGGAATCAGCTCCCTGATTGGTTCGTGAGACAGACACCGTCTCTATGTTCAAGAGTAGATTAAAGACTTTCCTTTTTAACAAAGCTTATAACTAACCGATGCAGTAATCAATATAATCAATCTGCTGTCATTAGGCAGCATTGGTGGCTTAACATCATGATACACTGAGCTCCTCCCCCTTTATCTGGTTATTCATGTTATAAATATATGTCAGTAATCTCTCTCTCTTCCTGTAGTCTTGTTCTCTCTCTCCCTCTGTTTGTCCCTCTCTCTCTTTCAGGTCCTTCTGTCCGTGGTGCTGCAGAACCTGGACCTGTGTCCCTCAACACTGAAGTCCACGTCGCTAGCATTAGCATTTATAGCTTTATATCGCTAGCATTAGCATTTAGTTTTTGTCTGCTCCTGCTCTGTCTCACTATCACTTCCCTATCCATCTCCTTGACTCGTCTCCGACCTGCCATTCTCTCTCTCTCTCTCTCTCAACCCAGCCGGTCAGACAGATGGCCGTCCACCATGAGCCTAGGTTCTGTCCAAGGTTTCTGCCCGTTAAAGGGAAGTTTTTCCTTGCCTCCGTTGCTCTTGTGGGTCAAGTTGGGTTCTGTGTTTCCCTGCAGGTCTTTCCCTGCTAATCCTGTAAAGTGCCTTGAGATGACTTTATGTTGTGATCTGGCGCTATATAAATAAAACTGAACAACTTGTCTAAAGAGTTCCAAAGTTTTTCCAAGTTAATACATTAATTAAGAGCAGTGATGTTTTACATTGATTTAAGGCAGGGGTCGGCAACCCAAAATGTTGAAAGAGCCATATTGGACCAAAAAAACCAAAAACAAATATGTCTGGAGCCGCAAAAAATTAAAAGCCTTATATAAGCCTTATAATCAAGGCAACACATGCTGTATCTATCTATATTATCAAAATGACCAAGTTGGTTATGAATACATAATGAGCCTTCATGATGAAATGTTCATTTTCCTGCAGCGCATCCTGTGGAGAATGACGCATCAAGTGACGACTCTGTTGTAGGAGTTTAACTTCAGTACAATATTATTATCTCCCGGGTTGCAGCAAAACTTGCAGCAGCAGTGGACTTTGGAGATGCAATCCACTTTTTAAATCTATTTAGATCTATCAGCCTCAATTTGAGATTTTAAAGGTACAGTACACGCTGCAGGAGTCAATCAGCATGATCCATGCAGTGACGCAATCACACTTTCTCTCACTCCCAGCTGGCTACTCGGCTGCATACGTAGCCTTTCCCTGGAAATGTCTTTCCACATGACTCTTGTTGTT
This sequence comes from Brachionichthys hirsutus, assembly GCF_040956055.1. NCBI lineage: Eukaryota > Metazoa > Chordata > Actinopteri > Lophiiformes > Brachionichthyidae > Brachionichthys > Brachionichthys hirsutus. The sequence goes on from NC_090913.1 coordinate 719,302, forward strand.
ATTTGACAACTTCTGCTACAGAGCAAACATTCAGGCAATCCTTCCGCATCGGCAATGGATGCAAATGATTCGGTCCAAGAATCGTTGAATCCTCAGTTATTTTTCTATTTTTACCTTTGGGGGGGGGGGGTCCATGGCCCATCACACACCCGCCGGTTTGTTTACAGCAGCCACCTGCCTGGCACCCCGCCCTGCTGATGTGTCGCAGGCTTTGAAGCAAATCTTCATTGACAGAAGTGTTGAAATGTAATATTTATTCTACACATTTTCACAGCGTTGGAAAACGTTAAGAATGTTTGTGTCATGTTTGTCCTCCTACAGAAACCACGAGGGGCCCGGTCATCCAGCGAGCCTCCAGCTGCGTGAAGCACCAAAACCAACGCTGCAATGACCCAAAGGACAGAGCTGGGTGTCCAATCACAGGGTGTGGGAGACGTCCAGGATGAACGCCTCATGGAGGACGTGGGAGACGTCCAGGATGAACGCCTCATGGAGGACGTGGAAGACGTCCAGGATGAACGCCTCATGGAGGACGTGGAAGACGTCCAGGATGAACGCCTCATGGAGGACGTGGAAGACGTCCAGGATGAACGCCTCATGGAGGACGTGGAAGACGTCCACAGGATGAACGCCTCATGGAGGACGTGGAAGACGTCCAGGATGAACGCCTCATGGAGGACGTGGAAGACGTCCACAGGATGAACGCCTCATGGAGGACGTGGAAGGCGTCCAGGATGAACGCCTCATGGAGGACGTGGGAGACGTCCAGGATGAACGCCTCATGGAGGACGTGGGAGACGTCCAGGATGAACGCCTCATGGAGGACGTGGAAGACGTCCAGGATGAACGCCTCATGGAGGACGTGGGAGACGTTCAGGATGAACGCCTCATGGAGGACGTGGAAGACGTCCAGGATGAACGCCTCATGGAGGACGTGGGAGACGTCCAGGATGAACGCCTCATGGAGGACGTGGAAGACGTCCAGGATGAACGCCTCATGGAGGACGTGGAAGACGTCCAGGATGAACGCCTCATGGAGGACGTGGGAGACGTCCAGGATGAACGCCTCATGGAGGACGTGGAAGACGTCCACAGGATGAACGCCTCATGGAGGACGTGGAAGACGTCCAGGATGAACGCCTCATGGAGGACGTGGAAGACGTCCACAGGATGAACGCCTCATGGAGGACGTGGAAGACGTCCAGGATGAACGCCTCATGGAGGACGTGGAAGACGTCCAGGATGAACGCCTCATGGAGGACGTGGAAGACGTCCAGGATGAACGCCTCATGGAGGACGTGGAAGACGTCCACAGGATGAACGCCTCATGGAGGACGTGGAAGACGTCCAGGATGAACGCCTCATGGAGGACGTGGAAGACGTCCAGGATGAACGCCTCATGGAGGACGTGGAAGACGTCCAGGATGAATGCCTCATGGAGGACGTGGAAGACGTCCAGGATGATCGCCTCATGGAGGACGTGGGAGACGTCCAGGATGAACGCCTCATGGAGGACGTGGGAGACGTCCAGGATGAACGCCTCATGGAGGACGTGGGAGACGTCCAGGATGAACGCCTCATGGAGGACGTGGAAGACGTCCACAGGATGAACGCCTCATGGAGGACGTGGAAGACGTCCAGGATGAACGCCTCATGGAGGACGTGGAAGACGTCCAGGATGAACGCCTCATGGAGGACGTGGAAGACGTCCAGGATGAACGCCTCATGGAGGACGTGGAAGACGTCCAGGATGAACGCCTCATGGAGGACGTGGAAGACGTCCAGGATGATCGCCTCATGGAGGACGTGGAAGACGTCCAGGATGAACGCCTCATGGAGGACGTGGGAGACGTCCAGGATGAACGACGGGATGAGGTCACACAGGCCTGATCGGTGGCCTTAACCTCCCCTTTCCTTGGGCTGTGTGTGTCTGTGTGTGTGTGTGTGTGCGTGTGTAGGTGTGTGTGTGTGTGTGTGTGTGTGTGGGGGGGGGGCATACATACGAGCTGGCTCTGAGCGAAGCCCTGTCTGAGGAAGACGCATGCAGGTCCCACTATGTGGTGCAGCATGTTGCAGTTCTTAACCAGAGCACACAGCGGCTCCTCAAAGTCGCGCTCGCTCCCTCCTTCCTCTGAGTCGTCGGTCTCCGCCTCACCTGTACCTGCGGCTGACAAGGAGGCGTCGCTTCGCACCGCAGCCGACTCCCCCTTAGAGGAGGGGAACCAAAGCAATCAGGAGCGTTGTGACTTCATTTATACTGACTCCAGTGAAAAGGTCCATTTATAACAGAAGTAGCATTTCAATGTGCATTTCTTTGTCAAATTACAGCTGAATCCATGGCAACAGGAAGCTGTTTACAGGAAGCTGTTTACAGGAAGTTGTTTACAGGAAGCTGTTTACAGGAAGTTGACTGATATCTGATGAACTGAGTTAATCAGTAAACTGTTATTTATCTGTGAGACATGATTTGCTCTCAGTTGACAGGAATGAAAGAACGCCTTACCTTCTTCCTTTTACTCTTCTGTTTAGAAGCTTTGTTAATGTTTCCCATCACGCTGCCCTCTACGTGTCCCCCCCCCCACCCCCCACCCTTGTGTCTCCTCCTACTGTCCTCTTTCTCACCCTTTCAGCTCACTTTTCACATAAAAGTCCAGAATCCATTGTGAATCCGGTGCAGTCCCAGTGAAGCAGCGCTTCCACCACTACTTCCCTCTTGGTGCTGGAATCCAAGCTCCTATTGGTCCACTGAGATTCAAGGTGTGAACACGGTAAGAACTCCTACGGATGCTTGGAGGCTGACATGATGCGCTTTGACCTGATGGGAATGGCAGCAGACTGATGGGCTGAAACAACCGGTCGCTTTCTCTCTCTCTCTCTCTCTCTCTCTCTCGCTCTCACACACACACACACACACACACACACACACACACACTTTTTCGTGTTTTTCTGTCTCTATCTCTTGAATTCAGACCAACCTAATCTAATCCATCCCACCCACCTTCCTCTCAAACATCAGGCCCATCCCAAAATGACTAGTCTGGCAGGACACTGCATGTAAATCGCTCTCTCTCTCTCTCTCTCTCTGTTTGTGTGTGTGTGTGTGTGAGAGAGAGGGAGAGCAAGCGAGAGGGGTTGGAATGGTAGCATTATGGATAGAATTGGGTGCCAGTTTAATCCCTGGCATTTCAGATTAGAGGGAAGAGTCATGTTGACGAAACTGTAAAAACGGGGAAAAAAAGAGAAGAAGACGATTCATATCTGTTACAGATTCTGGTTAGAAGTGTGTTTAGGATTTAATATATTTCAAATTATTCAAAACATTCAATTAATAATTTAATAATATCGTTTCAACCAGATTCCTGTTTTAGTGTAAGACATAATAACTTTTGACACAAAAGCCCACGTGTGTGAATGTTTCCACCTGCTTTCACACGACCACCAAACTGTGGAGCGACAGGACTCACAACAGGACGCAACGCCTGCTCTAATCCAGCCTGTTAATCCAGCTGTCTGTGGCCGAGTTGGACCGGAAGAGAGCAGCAAAGTGGCCCAGGTGTAATACTCTGTGTCACCACCAGAGGACAGCCTCCTACCTTGCTATTGACGGTTTCATTTTTAGTGTCGCCTCTGTGTTTCCATTCAGGAGAGAGAGAGAGAGAGAGAGAGAGTATTCTCCTGTAAATGTAGAGGACTTGCAGCAAAGGATTTGGACCCGCATTGTGCTGCTTATATAAGGGGGTGTGTCTTAGCCCACTGAGCGCCTGGACTTTCACCAGATTAGTATCTGGAAGCCTCAGGCTTTTATCTCTAGTTCTTCCCATCACTTACTTGACAAACATGATGAATACAGTCAAACATTGGCTCGCAGTGTTCGCCGGAGGACATTCACACTGACACCCAAACCCAATCAACAGGCCGTGTGAACACAAAGCTTTAAAGCCAAGCTAAAACAGAGCAGCTGGGTGAGAATTCGTGCTCCATCCCTCGACAACAGCAAACGCACCAGATGCCTGAAAGACAAGGAAACCCTGATCCGGGACAGCAAACGACATGATGGACACGGTCCAAAAGTCAGGATTTTGTACGCCACACTAAGCTCACAGCTTCGGTTGGGGTCAGGGCAAACATTTTAGATGATGCATTACCGTGTATTTGGATGCTTACACATGCTTGACAAACAAACATAACATTATTAAAAATGCTGTAAATGAGTTTCTTTGAGGCAAACAGGGTGACCTACAAAGGAGCCTGCGTGGGCACGTGCTTCAGCCGGCCGAAATGATGGCGACTTTACACCACGTACAACCTGCACAGGGCATTAAACACAGATAACTCTCCTACACAGAGACAAGGCTACCGGAGCTGAAGTATGTTTAGACCCAAAGGGTTCATCCCCAGCTGACCCTGATCAACTTCAAGACTGACTGTAGTTCCTCCACTCAGACAACAGTGTGGTTCTCATACATTCCTAGAACCTACGGTTCTCTCTGGTGTCTGTTGAACAGCTTGTTGAGAAGCAGAACAGTCACATGACTGGAATCATCACCAGTCCATGTTCCAAACATGTACGAATCCCTGAGGTGGGAATGCCAGACCTCATCAGGTGCCAAGGGCCGTAGTGGAAGAACAACCTTCATGATGGAATAATAAAGCTATGCTAGAAATGTTTAATGACAACCACAATGAGGTAATCGACCCGTAGGATAGCTTTTGTTTGTTGTTCCTGCTGCAGGCCATTTTGAATTCGTTTGCTCTGTGTTCACTCATAAATACGGTTCTCATGGTGCCTCTGAGGTGTGAACACATTCATCATGCCCATTCAAGCGTACTGGGATCACTGCCTCTGGGTTAGTAAGAACTCATTGTGTTAGCACCCTGCAGACAATCAGGAAGCTACAGCGGCTACACGCTACTACCATGGAAACGCAACAGTACCGTGGGAGAACCACGGACACTTACTGCCGAGAAGCCAACTGGTATTCAGCCAGTTCAAATCTGGTCAGCTGCTAAGCAGTTCCCAGTCTGAGAGATGCCCCTCCAACAGTGCCAAAATGACCAGGGGGGGGAAAAACCTGTTTCAATTGAGTTGGGTGTTAGAACCTTAAGGAGAAAGTCCAGATTGGGATGTGGATCAGCGCCACCATCTACAAAGTCTCACAGGCAGATGCCACTGAGAAAAGAAATGTGATTTTGGGGTGACGATCTGGGTAGATGAGTAGCTTGAGGTGATGTACACACTACACAGGTGTCAAGAATGCTGAGCAGATGGTATGGAATCAAAATGCAGAGGCCCAGACTGACGGTGCACGGAGCAACAGAAGGGTTTAATCCCGAAGAAAGGTTTGGTACCCTGGAAACAGTCCACAATGGCAAAGGTTCGGAAACGAGAAACCGGCTGGAAGGTGACTGTGAGGTTCAATGAACCCACAGAAGGAGGGTAAGAAGGCAGGCTGACGAAGGCAATGAGGAGCAGGTGAGACAACGATGGCAAAAGAGGTCAGACACAGAACACAGGAAGTGATGCAACGCATCACAAAAAAGACAAGAAAAACCACAAACATGACAACAGGTGCCTTCGATAGATTATTACCCCGCTGTCTGCCAGCGGGGGTCAAACCCCCTCATATGGAATATGTATCTGGGCAGAACGTTAGTCTGGAGCCTGCAGAGGAAAGGGGTCTGTGACGGCGGTCAGACCAAGACTGGCGTGACTCTGGCGTGACTCTGGCGTGACTCTGGCGTGATTCTGGCTTGACCCTGGCGTGACTCTGGCGTGATTCTGGCTTGACCCTGGCTTGACTCTGGCTTGACTCTGGCGTGACTCTGGCTTGACTCTGGCGTGACCCTGGCGTGACCCTGGCGTGACCCTGGCTTGACCCTGGCTTGACCCTGGCGTGACTCTGGCGTGACCCTGGCGTGACCCTGGCGTGACCCTGGCGTGACTCTGGCGTGACTCTGGCGTGATTCACGTAGCTGCACGCACTCTCACGTCTCAGCCATTGGTTCACTTTAAACTGTTCACTTTTAGTCACAACAAACAGCAGCAGATGAGACACGTAAGATTAAATTCATGCACAATGCAAATGAGAATACTCACATGTTGTATACTAGTACAACTAGTATTTGTGAGTACACGAGTGCTTGTGAGTTGCAGCATGTGATGTGAACTCTGCTTGTGCCCGACACTCCTCAGATGATCTTTTTATCGAGGACGCTTGTGATAGCAGCCTTTATAGTGACCAGTCAAGCTTCATTTGCATAAATACGTTCATCACAAGGAAGATAAAAGATGCTTTAGTTGTAGCCCCGATAGCTCATTCACATCTGTGGTCTCGTTGGATGAATTTGCCTCTTCAACCAGACGTAGGTGTAAGGCTGATTTCACTGTCCTACCTGTCCGAAGACTGAGTCCACGATGGGTCGCAGCTTCCGCCTGTCCCCTTCTTGCAGCCAGAGGTCATCAGGCTCACCCACGGGGGAGGACAGACTCAAGGTCTTGGCCTTAGGCTTCGGAGGCCTCTTGATACTTGATGAACTCCATCGCCTGAAGGACTCAATTTTCTTCTTGATGGAGCCCTGGAGGACAGGAAAGGAGGCAGCAATGGGACACTGTCAAACATAGAAACCGGAGCTAACGCAGAAAAAGAGGAGTGATTATCTGTTTCATCGCGTCAAGATTAAAGGAGGAGCGTCACGAGAAAGAGACGCATCAGAGAACCTTCTACATGCAGGACGATCACCTGCGTTGGTTGAAAGTGGATGGACATCACTGTCCCACTCATGGAATAGCTCTCAAACAATATGGGAGTGAAATAGATGAACACGAAACAAGAACTTCAGCGTAGGCTTCGGCTTAGGCCTCTGGGTCACCACAGCGAGTCACGTCCATCTTGTCGGCACCAACGGCAGGATGTAGGACACTCAAAGTCGTATTTTGGCACGCGCATCCACTGACCTTCTTCATTAGCTTCCCCTCCGGCGCCTCCACGGACGATACGCCTTTCGTGTCGGTCATCTTCGCTGCCCAGCTTGCATGTACGGAAATCGTCCCTCCTGTTCACTCCTCCTCTGTATCTGACACTGGTTGATAATCTGAGGCACTGCCCTCGCTCCTCCTTCTCTCTCTCGCTCTATCATCCCTCCGCCAGCGTCTACATCCATCCATCTCTTCTATGACACACACACAGATGCTAATTCAAGCAACCGCCAGGATGCAGGTGGAAGGACGAATCTTCCAGGTGTCAGAAGCGATGCCAGCTATTGTTAGCATCCCACCAGGGAACTTCCTTCTACCCGTTTGGGGATAACAAATAAATAAATGATTGATTAAAAAGACAACCAAACATTTTGCCTCTTCCCTTTCCCTCCTTTATTTCCTCTGCTTGTATCCCTGTAACGTTCCCATCCCATCATTGATTTTCATCATGGACACTCTTAGCACATTAACGTGATCAAAGAGCTATTATCCAAATAGTTGCATGTGCAGCAATAGATTCCCAGTGCTAACGTGGTAGCTTGACAAGGCTGGATGCTTCCCCGGGGCCGTCGTCCACGTTTACCTGCCAGGTAAAATCAGCCGTTCAAGGCACCCACAGTGAAGCCTGGCAGCCTCGGCACATTCACAGCGCTAATATTAGCCTGATGAAGCTAAACATGCTTGTGGGACACGGACCTCCCAGCGGTCGCTGGACCTCCTCGAGTTTCAGAGGAATGACTTTGAACCTGTGAAGAGTGAACTGGGAGTCTTCATCATCATCATCATCATCAAGAATCATTCACACACATGTTCTTATCCCGTCCTCGGATTGCTCGAGGTTTTGCACTTGTCGACCCGTCCGGGCATGTGAACCACGACGTACGACCGAGAACGTGCAAGACTTGCCAACATGTTGAATTCACATGAAAGCTGGCTCAGGTGAACCACCGGCGGGGAAGTACCGGATCCCGAGGCTGATACGTGCAACAACGGTGAGTCAGCCAGTCTCCTCGCCGCTTAACAAAGCACTACTGTCTTCTTTCAGGCGTTTATTTTAACGGGGAGAAGGAAGCCGGGGTGCCATTCAGCCTTTGATTAGTTTAATCAGCCAGCAGCAAAAAGAGATTCTTCCAAAACAAACAGTGGTTGAAGCCCAGGAGCAAATGTAACAGATAAGACCAGCGAGCATTAGAACACTGAGAGAGTACAGGCTGCAGTGTACTGATACAAGTTCAGTACGCAGTGCCTTTAATGCAGTACTCACCACATACTCCCTTTCACGCCTTGCTTGGGGCTCCGTCCTCCTGGTTCTGGGCCGACATGGTTCTCCGGTGCAGCGTCAGGGTTCTGCTCGTGCTTCCATGTTATGCCTCTTTACAGAGACGGCTGATGCTTCAGCTGATTCAGCGACGCTTGCTGACCCCCTGGGGTTTCTACCGGCTTCTTCACACTCCACTTTCTTTAATTTCATAAGCAACAAACATTAGACAGGACGTTTCCATTTAATAGATACAGTTTATATCAGACATAAAAACCCCACTGAATGTTAATGCCCCCAGAAGTGAAACGTACAAATATATATACTTTATATACAGAGTAGGAATGCCGGTATAATACAAAGCAGGTGCTCCGTATTTCACATACTGGTAAACTGAAAATAATAAATCTATCAGGAGAAAGCTGAAATTCAATTTAATGATTTGGATGCAAATATGAAATTACCATAACATAATGAAGAAATAAGCACTGCCCTGCTGTTACAAGACGTTTCTAACTAATCATTTAACTATTAAGAAGAACCCAGTGAGAAAAAGAACTCTGCGTTTATTTATTAATGTAATTTATAGTGATTGTAAAATAATGTATTCATTCATGCTGCTCTGTCATCGCTCTTAAACAGAACGAATACAGAATGAGAGAAATGGAGAGATAGTCTCAAAAGGAGAGAGAGAGAGAGAGCGCAAGAGAGGGAGGAGAGAGAGAGGGAGAGGGAGAGAGAGAGAAAGAGAGAGAGAGCACGAGAGGGAGGAGAGAGAGAGAGGGAGAGGGAGAGAGAGAGAAAGAGAGAGGGAGTGAGGGAGAGAGAGAAAGAGAGAGGGAGAGAAAGAGAGAGGGAACGAGGGAGAGAGAGAAAGAGAGAGGGAGCGAGGGAGAGAGAGAGAGAGAGCGCAAGAGAGGGAGGAGAGAGAGAGGGAGAGGGAGAGAGAGAGAAAGAGAGAGAGAGCGCAAGAGAGGGCGGAGAGAGAGAGAGGGAGAGGGAGAGAGAGAGAGAGAGAGGGAACGAGGGAGAGAGAGAAAGAGAGAGAAAGAGAGAGGGAGCGAGGGAGAGAGAGAGAAAGAGAGAGGGAGCGAGGGAAAGGGAGAAAGAGAGAGAAAGAGAGAGGGAGCGAGGGAGAGAGAGAGAAAGAGAGAGGGAGCGAGGGAAAGGGAGAAAGAGAGAGAAAGAGAGAGGGAGCGAGGGAGAGAGAGAGAGAGATAATCTGCATAGGATGGCTGAGAGGAGAGTGGAGCTTTATATTTCAGTGGAACTAGTTTAATCCTGCTCTGTTTTTATATTCTCTGATATTCTCTACAAATTACAGCTACCTCTGCGCTAATCCCGCTAATCCCACTCTGCCGCGGCCTACATTACACCTCAGCTGGAGCTTCCTCACATTCCCATGTTTCCCACGGAATGTGAAGAAGCGGCAGCTGTGCCAATCAAAATGATCAAATCCAATCAATCAGAAAGATAGTCAGACATTTGAGATGCTCTTGGATTACAGGTCCTGAAAAGCATAATCCCACTTTATATTTTGTCCGTTTGTTATTGTGGAAGTGCTGCCACCTGGTGGCCACTCTGTACATAGCTCGGCCTCAAACCTTTCTCTTGTTTAATTAAAACAAATTTAATAAAAGCGTTAATGTAAATGTCATGAACGTTTTTCTGTTTCAAAACAAAACACCTAAATATCACAATAAGTTCAGTCCTTATCCTTCCTGGCAGTGAATTAAACAGCGTCTCACAACATGTAACATTAACCCCGTCCAGGGTATCGGGAGCAGGTTCTGGTTCAGATGGTTGTCGTGGTCTACGGTGTCCCGAGCGTTCCCTGGCCTGCGTCGTGGCTCCTCTTCCTGATAGGCGACTTCAAACTCCTCACCGGAGCCATGAGCAGCCCCCCCCCTTCCTCCACCAGGCCATCGAACACCGCCGACAGACTCTGCCGTATTCTCACGCAGAAGTTTGGGCAGCTGAAGGCGTAGAGGACTGGGTTCAAGAGTGGATTCAAGAAGGCAAAGGTCGTGGCTATGGGCAGCCCCACCTCCACCAGACTGGTGTTGGTGACCTGGTACTGGGCTATCACTTCAATCATGCAGAAGATGTGATAGGGAGCCCAACACAGGACAAACGCTGCGATCACCGAGGTCACCATCTTGGTGAAGCTCTGGGACAGCTGACCGGGATTGGTGTGGTGAGATGTCGGGAGGGGAACGTCAGCCGGGGGCTTAGATGAGGATGAACCCAAGGTCAGGGTCCTGAGAAAGATGATGGGGTGCTTTCTGCTCGTAGCTCCAGATCCCACATCTTTGCTTGACACAAGAAGCGTATCCGCAGGCTTGTTAACGCTTTGCCTCCGACTCCTGCTCCGGCGCCGTAGGGCGAGACAAATCTGGATGTAGCTCCCGGCGATAACCGTCACAGGAAACAGGAACGCCAGGAACAACTTGGACACGGCTGTGCCTGCCTGCCTCACATTGCAGTCTCTCAGCAGAGTGGCTGGAGAGGTCGAGTACAGAGCGAAGTCATGGTAGCACAGCTTCCTCCCGTCGACCTTCTCCGTCACAGAGCGGAAAACGAAGTAAGGCAAAGTGTTAGCTACAGCCCACACCCAGCCCAGCGCGCACACCTTCCAGGCTCCGCCCACCGACCGATGATTCTGGCTCCACACCGGCTTCGCCGCCAGAAGCCAGCGATCCAGCGATATGGCTGCCAGCAGGAAGGCTGACACAAACATATTGATGAAGAAGATGGAAGCCTGGATTTTGCAGAGCGGCGTCCCGAGCACCCAGCTATGCGAGGAGCTAAAGTAGAAGGTGAAGAGGGGGAGCGTCAGTGTCGCCAGAAAGTCCGACAAGGCCAGGTTGAGCACCCAGACCGACGCCACGGTGCGGCGCCGCAGCCGGAAGCCCACCACCCAAAGAACCAGGGCGTTCTCCAAAATCCCCAGGCAGGACACCAGACCGTGGAAACAGACCACCACCATGTTGGCCTTGGTGTTGGTGTTGAGGCTGTGGTTCCTCATGACCTGCAGCAGAGGACAGAACAGCTGTTCCCCGGAGGCCTCGAGAGGGAAGGACACGTTCGCCATCTGTGCTCTGAAAGAAGAGAAATCAGCAGCGATTAGGAAACGGGCTGTCGTTATCAGCAGTGAGAAACACATCCCAGGTGAGGATGATGATGCTGCGGGCCTGCCCTCTCCTGCACACCGCTGGTATCTCCCTGACAAATGAAATGAGCACCATCATCGTCATCGTCATCGTCAGCGTGCGGTTGGTTGGTTTATCTTTATTGCCCAATATGTCTGATCAAATCCAGCCTCAGGGGGAACAAAGGAAGGGCTCCAGGATCCAGGATCTTGGACGTGTCCTATATTCGTCTCTACCGCGTCTCTCAGGCTTCCAGGTGATACAGCAAAGCAGTAACGCCTGGGACACACCCACAAGGGTTGTGTGCGCTACCTTCTTGTGTTACACTAAAACACTACGGCGTTCAGGTACAAGAACGTAAACGCGACAGGCCGGAACCTGTCCCTGTGGACGGATCTCACGCACGCCGTGTTAAATGTTCTGGACTTGTAAAACGCTTTTTCCACCTGAGCGGTGCTCAAAGCGCTTTACACGAGGCCTCACATTCACCCATTCAGACACATTCACCCATTCACCCTCCAGTGGGCGACACCCTCCAGTGCTGCCAGACCCACTGGGAGACATTCGGGGTTCAGTGTCTTGCTCAAGGACACTTCAACATGCAGACAGTCAGAGCTGGATTTGAACCACCATCAGGTGGACGCACCAGCCCGCCAGCCTCAGTGCTGGAAGGCGGTGAAGTATTTTGCTGAGTCGTGTACTTACGTTATCCCAAAGGCTTTCAGCTACAATATTTTTAGGTTCCAAGTTACCTTCGCCGTCACAAGAGGAGGCGCGGCTGGAAGCTTGCTTTAACGACGGCAACTCGTCCGTCAACATTTCTGCCACAGTCTGTTCAGCTAGATTTTCATTGGCTGTTTGTTTAACAAGGTAGAACAGCCCCCATGATCCCATGCAACGAGGTTACCTGTTGCTGAAGAGACCCCTAGTGGCAGATATGTCCCTTTAAAACAGCATCCAGCTAAATCAATGCTAGCAGCTCGTTAGTAGAGCTAACACCAACTCTGCGGATACAGGTGTGCAGTTCTGTAAAGCAGGTATTAAAATAATAATATGAATCAGCTCAAACTGAACCATTAAAGACAAACTAAATAGTTAAATCTGAATTGACTGCATGAGCAGGGAGGACAATATTAGGGTTAGAGTTACATGAGGCGCAAAGTAGGAAACCTGTGGAACAGTTAATCCTTTATAAATATTCTAGAATAAGAACTGATCTATTCAGTTAAAGGGGACATATTATGAACATAAATCACCTTTCCCTTGTTTCTACACTAATATTCACGTCCAGCTCTACCTGTGTCTCGTGCACGAATTGAAGAAGAAGAAGAAGAAGAAGAAGAAGAACAGAGTGGATAAAGTTTATTTTTGGTTTATGTTCTTGCAAAAAATGTTTTAGTGTGTGCTAAAAAAGGCGGCTCACGGTTACCATGGTAGCGAATTTAGTTTTGGTTCCGTATTCAGAGGCGTTTCTGACAGAGCTGTGTGAGACAGGAAAGAGGGACGCTGTCCTGCAGCATCTGTTTGAGACAGACATGAGGGACGCTGTCCTGCAGCAGCTGTGTGAGACAGAAATGAGGGACGCTGTCCTGCAGCATCTGTGTGAGACAGAAATGAGGGACGCTGTCCTGCAGCATCTGTGTGAGACAGGAAAGAGGGACGCTGTCCTGCAGCATCTGTGTGAGACAGGAAAGAGGGACGCTGTCCTGCAGCATCTGTGTGAGACAGAAATGAGGGACGCTGTCCTGCAGCATCTGTTTGAGACAGAAATGAGGGACGCTGTCCTGCAGCATCTGTTTGAGACAGAAATGAGGAACGCTGTCCTGCAGCATCTGTGTGAGACAGAAATGAGGGACGCTGTCCTGCAGCATCTGTGTGAGACAGGAAAGAGGGACGCTGTCCTGCAGCATCTGTGTGAGACAGAAATGAGGGACGCTGTCCTGCAGCATCTGTGTGAGACAGAAATGAGGGACGCTGTCCTGCAGCATCTGTTTGAGACAGAAATGAGGGACGCTGTCCTGCAGCATCTGTTTGAGACAGAAATGAGGGACGCTGTCCTGCAGCATCTGTTTGAGACAGAAATGAGGGACGCTGTCCTGCAGCATCTGTGTGAGACAGAAATGAGGGACGCTGTCCTGCAGCATCTGTGTGAGACAGAAATGAGGGACGCTGTCCTGCAGCATCTGTTTGAGACAGAAATGAGGGACGCTGTCCTGCAGCATCTGTTTGAGACAGAAATGAGGGACGCTGTCCTGCAGCATCTGTTTGAGACAGAAATGAGGGACGCTGTCCTGCAGCATCTGTGTGAGACAGAAATGAGGGACGCTGTCCTGCAGCATCTGTTTGAGACAGAAATGAGGGACGCTGTCCTGCAGCATCTGTGTGAGACAGAAATGAGGGACGCTGTCCTGCAGCATCTGTTTGAGACAGAAATGAGGGACGCTGTCCTGCAGCAGCTGTGTGAGACAGAAATGAGGGACGCTGTCCTGCAGCATCTGTTTGAGACAGACATGAGGGACGCTGTGCTGCAGCATCTGTGTGAGACAGAAATGAGGGACGCTGTCCTGCAGCATCTGTTTGAGACAGAAATGAGGGACGCTGTCCTGCAGCATCTGTGTGAGACAGAAATGAGGGACGCTGTCCTGCAGCATCTGTTTGAGACAGAAATGAGGGACGCTGTCCTGCAGCAGCTGTGTGAGACAGAAATGAGGGACGCTGTCCTGCAGCATCTGTTTGAGACAGACATGAGGGACGCTGTGCTGCAGCATCTGTGTGAGACAGAAATGAGGGACGCTGTCCTGCAGCATCTGTGTGAGACAGAAATGAGGGACGCTGTCCTGCAGCATCTGTGTGAGACAGAAATGAGGGACGCTGTCCTGCAGCATCTGTGTGAGACAGAAATGAGGGACGCTGTCCTGCAGCATCTGTGTGAGACAGAAATGAGGGACGCTGTCCTGCAGCATCTGTGTGAGACAGAAATGAGGGACGCTGTCCTGCAGCATCTGTGTGAGACAGAAATGAGGGACGCTGTCCTGCAGCATCTGTTTGGACTACAAACTGTCACACAGATTTCATATAAGTGTTTTGGAACTGCATTAACTTGTGGAAAAAGGGTAGAATATGTGACCTTTAAAGTGTTACCTGTGTGTGGGCGTGGCCGCACACGTTTCCCTTACCATGACTCCACAGATGAGGCCAGCGCTACCTCTGCACTAGTCTGGACATGAACGCAGACACATTAAGAAATCTGTCCATAACAGCTGACATGGCTCATCCCCGGTTGCACCTCCTCACTGAAAGTCACTCAGTGCAGGTTCGGACGTTTGGAGTTTCTTCTCAAGATTTTCTGCATCTAATTTATCCGATTTTCTGAGTTCTTCAGATGATTCTCACTTTGATTGTGAACGCCAGAGTCTGACGAACACAACTGCCTCAGCCTTTTGTGGCATGCTGCTTATTGAATTGGGATTATTACATCATATTCGAGTCATCAACACCTCTCTAAAACAGTTTCAGCAGAACTCGAACCGTTCGATTCTAGGGCGGTTGTGAATGAAACCTGCAGGTTCTTGACCTGATGAACCGCTGAAAGAACTGAAAGAAGGTAGCCAGTAGAGGACAACTATGAAAGCTCTGAACCGTGATGCTAACATGACGGCAGCTACAATCATTACGGTGCTACAAGAGTGTCTAAAACTCACCTGGTGTTTGGTCCACTCACAGCAGAGAGGAAAATAGCATTCACCTTCATTCCTGCTGTCTATTTATCTTCCATGTGGACACACCCATAAATCCAGACACGCCCATGAACGCTGAGACGCCGGCTTACCTGTCCTCGCTTCCTGGACGTGTGGTACATTTCAGTTCAGACGGGTAGGGGAGAGAAGAAGAATGGCGACTGAAATGTGACGTGTGTGATGTCACCGTCTGTCCTACGTGTCTCAGCATCATACCATGGCTGAACTTGTGTGGACAGGTTCTCCTGAGACGTCAAACGGTGCTGCAGTTTCCATGACGATGCATTACAAATGATAAGGTCCAGACACAGACATCTCGACATGCTGTGTCTGGAACACAACAGCAAAGTGCATGTCGCCATCTGGTGGTGAACATCACCTGAGACCAACGCTCCAGTTCATCTCTTATCCTGAAGCAAGGTGGAAGAAACACAATTCAAAAGTAAAATCCAAACAGAAAGTTGAACGAGATCTAATTAAAATAATTTTCATTTTTCTACAGTAAAGTCTGGCAACACATTCAATCAGGAGGTAATCAATCAAACACGGTTTGTCCCACCAATCAATCAGGAGGTAATCAATCAAACACGGTTTGTCCCACCAATCAATCAGGAGGTAATCAATCAAACACGGTTTGTCCCACCAATCAATCAGGAGGTAATCAATCAAACACGGTTTGTCCCACCAATCAATCAGGAGGTAATCAACAAAACACGGTTTGTCCCACCAATCAATCAGGAGGTAATCAATCAAACACGGTTTGTCCCACCAATCAATCAGGAGGTAATCAATCAAACACGGTTTGTCCCACCAATCAATCAGGAGGTAATCAATCAAACACGGTTTGTCCCACCAATCAATCAGGAGGTAATCAATCAAACACGGTTTGTCCCACCAATCAATCAGGAGGTAATCAACAAAACACGGTTTGTCCCACCAATCAATCAGGAGGTAATCAATCAAACACGGTTTGTCCCACCAATCAATCAGGAGGTAATCAACGAAACACGGTTTGTCCCACCAATCAATCAGGAGGTAATCAATCAAACACGGTTTGTCCCACCAATCAATCAGGAGGTAATCAATCAAACACGGTTTGTCCCACCAATCAATCAGGAGATAATCAATCAAACACGGTTTGTCCCACCAATCAATCAGGAGGTAATCAACGAAACACGGTTTGTCCCACCAATCAATCAGGAGGTAATCAATCAAACATGGTTTGTCCCACCAATCAATCAGGAGGTAATCAATCAAACACGGTTTGTCCCACCAATCAATCAGGAGGTAATCAATCAAACACGGTTTGTCCCACCAATCAATCAGGAGGTAATCAATCAAACACGGTTTGTCCCACCAATCAATCAGGAGGTAATCAATCAAACACGGTTTGTCCCACCAATCAATCAGGAGGTAATCAATCAAACACGGTTTGTCCCACCAATCAATCAGGAGGTAATCAATCAAACACGGTTTGTCCCACCAATCAATCAGGAGGTAATCAATCAAACACGGTTTGTCCCACCAATCAATCAGGAGGTAATCAACGAAACACGGTTTGTCCCACCAATCAATCAGGAGGTAATCAATCAAACACGGTTTGTCCCACCAATCAATCAGGAGGTAATCAATCAAACACGGTTTGTCCCACCAATCAATCAGGAGGTAATCAATCAAACACGGTTTGTCCCACCAATCAATCAGGAGGTAATCAACGAAACACGGTTTGTCCCACCAATCAATCAGGAGGTAATCAATCAAACATGGTTTGTCCCACCAATCAATCAGGAGGTAATCAATCAAACACGGTTTGTCCCACCAATCAATCAGGAGGTAATCAATCAAACACGGTTTGTCCCACCAATCAATCAGGAGGTAATCAATCAAACACGGATTGTCCCACCAATCAATCAGGAGGTAATCAATCAAACACGGTTTGTCCCACCAATCAATCAGGAGGTAATCAATCAAACACGGTTTGTCCCACCAATCAATCAGGAGGTAATCAATCAAACACGGTTTGTCCCACCAATCAATCAGGAGGTAATCAATGGAACACGGTTTGAAGCAAAGGTGTGTTTCCAAAGATAAGTCACTAAAGTCACAGAAAAGCATCAACAGAGATGACGATCTCCTCCGACTTCCTGGACAGCTTGACTAAACCATTCCGGAACATGACATGAATCAAAACACAGTTGCCATGCCAACTGACATGTTGAAAACAAACTAGTACAAAGTCTCAACGACCTGCCTGAGTCATCGGGCTGAACGCTGAGGACGGGGAATCCCGTTACATCCTCACCTGCCCGGCCTTTGGCAGCACTGAGCACCTTGATGTTCGGTGTGGCCCCGCCTTCCTTTACGGCCGAGCCTATCCATCATGACACAGATTACGTTCAATCTCGATAGCACAGGGCTGCTACCAGTAAATGCTGCCCCCACCCATCATAAAGCTCCGTATATATCGGCTCTAGACGGGGGGGGGGGGGTTCTTCTACAGGTGTCACTGCGGTCCCGGCAGCAGGACAACAGGTAACAGTTCCGTTTGTTATTACGCTGACATGAGAAAACAGTCGCTCATCTTAGAAATAGAGCTCTTAAAAAGAAAACCGCTCTCTGTATAATCTCTTACTTCATAGTATCGGTATTCTCCAGGTGGTACATTGACACTTGAAATATATCAACAATATATTGATGCTTAATTTGGATCTGATCAAATATATATAACAAATTAGTTGACACCATGTTTGACGTGATGTTTTGGAAGCTGCCGTGTATTTCCTTTGACTTTTGACGCGATCAATTAGAAATCTGTGCAATAAAAGTGAAGTGATTTGTTGGAGCGCGTCGGCCCATTCTCCTTCTGCTAAACATCTGCTACACAACATCTGCTACACAACATCTGCTACACATCTGCTACACATCTGCTACACAACATCTGCTACACAACATCTGCTACACAACATCTGCTACACAACATCTGGCCTTCACACAGAAACAGTTCAGCTAAAAGCCTGAAACGGCAGCAAAGCGTTGCCCCGCCCGGCAGGAAGACGGAACACAAAAAGGACGGAACGGTACCAGGAACAGTTGGTGCTGATCCAGAAGAGATTCTGGCTCACTTTGAAATTGTCGTTAACATTGCAGTCAATGGAGCTTCAAAAAATCTTACACTGAATTTCATCCGGATATCCAAGATACCGAGAACAATGTAGAACCTTCTGGTGCTGATCCAGATCACCGTGTGGACGGTGTGGATCCAGTTCGGGGGGGTCTGCGCTCTCTGGGGGCTTTTCTAGATTGCTGTGTTTTGGTTTTACACTGATTTGATGTTTCGTTGGACGTGTTGGACTTAAGTCTCTGATTTAATGATTCTTCCAGGCTCCTTAAGCAATAATAATAATATCTAAATGAGTCCGCTATAATTTAGCCAATCATTCTTGTCTTCCTGTAGATCAGTTATGGCTTCATTGCTGGGCATTGCCCTGCTGGCTTTGGCCTTATCAGGGCCAACAACGGCCTTTGTCCCCATCGGGGGTGGGACGTCCACTCACATCAGCATGACGGGGACGGCTCTGCTGCAGACGGTGACGGAGACGTGCCGGGCGGTGGCCGAGGCGTCCGGTCATGAGTTCAAACCCACGGTAGGGCGGAACAGAGTCAAGTCATGAGACAGACACATAAAGTGATCACAGCACCAGGCTGACGGGGACACGGCCGAGAAACGTCCCCTGCAAATCATTGATCCAGCTCTGTGGCAGCAAAATGAGAAACGGCTGGTCTCATTCGCTTCTCAAACCGTCACAACAATTGGTGCGACAAGTTCTGGAGACATTCGTGGTCCCCAGAGGACATTCGTGGTCCCCAGAGGACATTCGTGGTCCCCAGAGGTCTCGTTGTTTTCATACGGGCAAGAGTCACGTCACAAAACGAATCGTTGTGACGTCAGTCAGACAATCACGCTGCTGCTGTAGAACACAACAGAGTACCGGGGAAGTACTCGTGGTACTCTGCTGCTGTAGAACACAACAGAGTACCGGGGAAGTACTCGTGGTACTCTGCTGCTGTAGAACACAACAGAGTACCGGGGAAGTACTCGTGGTACGCTGCTGCTGTAGAACACAACAGAGTACCGGGGCAGTACTCGTGGTACTCTGCTGCTGTAGAACACAACAGAGTACCGGGGAAGTACTCGTGGTACTCTGCTGCTGTAGAACACAACAGAGTACCGGGGAAGTACTCGTGGTACTCTGCTGCTGTAGAACACAACAGAGTACCGGGGAAGTACTCGTGGTACTCTGCTGCTGTAGAACACAACAGAGTACCGGGGAAGTACTCGTGGTACTTTGCTGCTGTAGAACACAACAGAGTACCGGGGAAGTACTCGTGGTACTCTGCTGCTGTAGAACACAACAGAGTACCGGGGAAGTACTCGTGGTACGCTGCTGCTGTAGAACACAACAGAGTACCGGGGAAGTACTCGTGGTACGCTGCTGCTGTAGAACACAACAGAGTACCGGGGAAGTACTCGTGGTACTCTGCTGCTGTAGAACACAACAGAGTACCGGGGAAGTACTCGTGGTACGCTGCTGCTGTAGAACACAACAGAGTACCGGGGAAGTACTCGTGGTACGCTGCTGCTGTAGAACACAACAGAGTACCGGGGAAGTACTCGTGGTACTCTGCTGCTGTAGAACACAACAGAGTACCGGGGAAGTACTCGTGGTACTCTGCTGCTGTAGAACACAACAGAGTACCGGGGAAGTACTCATGGTACTCTGCTGCTGTAGAACACAACAGAGTACCGGGGAAGTACTTGTGGTACGCTGCTGCTGTGAAACACAACAGAGTACCGGGGAAGTACTCGTGGTACTCTGCTGCTGTAGAACACAACAGAGTACCGGGGAAGTACTCGTGGTACTCTGCTGCTGTAGAACACAACAGAGTACAGGGGAAATACTCGTGGTACGCTGCTGCTGTGAAACACAACAGAGTACCGGGGAAGTACTCGTGGTACTCTGCTGCTGTAGAACACAACAGAGTACCGGGGAAGTACTCGTGGTACTCTGCTGCTGTAGAACACAACAGAGTACCGGGGAAATACTCGTGGTACTCTGCTGCTGTAGAACACAACAGAGTACCGGGGAAGTACTCGTGGTACTCTGCTGCTGTAGAACACAACATAGTACAGGGGAAATACTCATGGTACTCTGTTGCTGTAGAACACAACAGAGTACCGGGGAAGTACTCGTGGTACTCTGTTGCTGTAGAACACAACATAGTACAGGGGAAATACTCATGGTACTCTGTTGCTGTATAACACAACATAGTACAGGGGAAATACTCATGGTACTCTGTTGCTGTATAACACAACAGAGTACCGGGGAAGTACTCGTGGTACTCTGCTGCTGTAGAACACAACAGAGTACCGGGGAAGTACTCTTGGTACTCTGTTGCTGTATAACACAGCAGAGTACAGGGGAAGTACTCGTGGTACTCTGCTGCTGTAGAACACAACAGAGTACCGGGGAAGTACTCGTGGTACTCTGTTGCTGTATAACACAGCAGAGTACAGGCGAAATACTCATGGTACTCTGTTGCTGTAGAACACAACAGAGTACCGGGGAAGTACTCGTGGTACTCTGTTGCTGTAGAACACAACATAGTACAGGGGAAATACTCATGGTACTCTGTTGCTGTATAACACAACATAGTACAGGGGAAATACTCATGGTACTCTGTTGCTGTATAACACAACAGAGTACCGGGGAAGTACTCGTGGTACTCTGCTGCTGTAGAACACAACAGAGTACCGGGGAAGTACTCTTGGTACTCTGTTGCTGTATAACACAGCAGAGTACAGGGGAAGTACTCGTGGTACTCTGCTGCTGTATAACACAGCAGAGTACAGGGGAAGTACTCGTGGTACTCTGCTGCTGTATAACACAGCAGAGTACAGGGGAAGTACTCGTGGTACTCAAATGGCTGTGAGTAGCAAACCTGATCTGGTTTTATAGCAAAGATAAGAGAAACATAAAGTTAAATCAACTTTGAATTAGACTTTGCGCACCGAAGATAGAGACGTTTTAAAACGCATTCTTAAAGCAGCCCTTTCTTAAGAGGCGCTTTGTGTGACCTTTAACCTCTAGCCTTTGGCCTCTGGGGACAGGGTCCATCCCCCGAGGAACTGGTCCAGGCCTGTCTGGGCCCCAAAGCGACAGGAGATGTGTCCGGTGCCAAGTTTCACACTGCTCTTCAAGAAATCTACGTCCAGAACGGACTGGTGGACCGAGACTTCGTCAATAGGTTGGAAAGAGACGAACCGATTGGACCTTTCCAGCGTCCCTGATTTACTGAAACACGCTCTCACTGATGTCTCCAGTGCTCCACACCACTTCAACTCGGAGGCCTTTCAGGAAGGACGTGCGCTGATCGTCGAGGGCATGGTGGCCATTAAGGCTAGCATTCGCTCTGAGAACTTCAAAGCTGCCAGAGGAACACTCGGTCGAGTCCTTCACACCTTGCAGGTGAGAGCAGAGAGGACGAGGACGAGGACGAGGGACAAACAGGGACGTGTGAACATGCTCGTTGTTTCCGTCAGGACTTCTACAGCCACAGCAACTGGGTGGAGCTGGGCTACGAAGAGCCGCATGAGAACCTCATCCGCCTGGACCTGCCCCTGGACAACCTGGCAGGTGTGTGCTGCTGCCCCCCCCCCCACACACACACACACACAGCCAAACCAAAGGCCTCTCTCTGCATTCTGATTGGCTCGTTGCTGCGTGTGCATTAGCGTGAACCTTGCTGTCCCGGCGTTCGCGCCGTAACGAGGCGACGCCCCCTTTACCCACTCTGCTGGGGTGGAATGTGTTTTGTGACGTGACTTTGCTTGTGAAGGTGTGGCCGAGCCCACCTGCAGCCACTGCAGCAGTGGAACCTGCCCCAACCCCATCCTGCCCGTCATCCTGGAGAAGAAGCTGCTCACATCAGGCTACATGGGGATCTTCTCTGATGCCAAGCCCAAAGGTAGACGCCAGACAGAACAGCTGTTCCCGTTAGATCGACTTTATTCCCTTTGCACAGACCAGATGTCTCTAATTTAAGGGGCTTCATTAAGTGTCCTCCTTCCCACCCCAGGTAAATGCAGCCATGGCGGTGAAGGTGACCTAAGTAGCGACGTAGTTCCTCGTGGGGGCATCAGCAAAGACGAGCGTCGCCCCGACAACCATGTCCTCCATGATGCCGCTGTACGTGTGGCCACGGTGGCCAGCCGGCAGCTGCTGGAAGACATCCGGCTTGCTGCTGGGGACAACGGCTTCCTGAGGTAAGTCCAGTCGGACCTGAACGAGTCACATTACGCGGTGATCGTAATGAACGGGGAGGCCCCTCGCCCTCTCTCTCTCTGGTGCTCACAGGATGATGGGGATCGCCCGCTCCTCCGTCGTCTGCTTTGTTATCGACACTACTGGCAGTATGTCGGATGACATTGGAGAAGCCAAGAGGGTAATTCATCTACTTATTGAAGCAAAGAAGGGAACACAAGATGAGCCTTCTGAGTACATCCTGGTGCCCTTCAACGACCCCGGTAGGAACATGTTTCTTTAAGCACTGCCTGTTGTTAAAACTCTAGTTCTATAGCAGGAAACGTGATTTACAGAGAGAAGCATTGAACACAAAATACTTCAAAGCAAAGGTGAGTCAGTTCTCGTCCTGTGTTCGCTTTGGGTCAGCTTTTGGACCCGTGTTCAGGACAACAGATCCTGACCAGATGAAACGTGAAATCTCGGCGCTCAGACCGACAGGAGGCGGCGATTACCCTGAGATGTGCATGTCAGGACTTCAGGTACGAAGACGATGAAGCGGCGTGTAAGGGCGGCGCCACGGACTGACCGGGTCCATTCTCTTCCTCCAGCTGGCTCTCACTGGCGCCCCTCCCTCCTCTCACATCTACGTCTTCACTGATGCAACAGCGAAAGACATCCACCTTAAAGACACCATTGTTGCCCTCATCCGGAGCACCAAGTCAACGGTAAATGACGGCATCACCGATGACATCACCGATGACCTCACCTCACGCATTGTGACCTCAACAGGTTTCGTTCTTCATGACTGGGTCCCGCTACAGGAAGCGTCGTTCCCTCAGAGCTTCCTTTCAAGATTACAAGGACCTGGCTCTGACCTCTGGAGGCCAGGCCATCCAGGTGTCTAAGGGTGAGCTGTCCCAGGCCACAGAAATCATCCTGGACACGTCGACCTCAGCGCTGGTAAAACTTGCAGTTCTGGGAGGACGTTCCGCTTTGTGGATGAAGCAGTTTAAAAACAAAGTCTTTCATTTCACGCTCCATCAGGTGACAGTTCTTCAACGAGATATGAACCCTGGGAAAGATGAGACCTTCCCCTTCACACTGGATGAATCCCTGAAAAACGTCACCATCTACATCACGGGAACATCCATCACTTTCACCCTGACCAACCCCTCTGGTAACAGAGTCGTCAAAGCAGCGTGACTGGCTAACAGAAATACACGGAATTCATATCGATAATGATTCTTTATGAAATGTCAGGCGTGAGCCAGAGCCACGGCGAGGCCAGCGGGAACCTGGGGAGCATCCAGACAGTCGGCAACCTGAGGAGAATGTCTCTCAATGCTCAACAGGAGACAGGAAGCTGGCAGATAAACATCAAGTCCAGAGAACTGTACACCGTTAAAATCACAGGTAAGACAAGCTCAGTATCGCTCCCAGTTAGCTTGGTTTAGCATACAACGGGCTAAATGAACTAACTAAAATGTTAAGGAATTGGTGTGTACTTACGGTGTGTACTTGTGCTTCCAGGACAGAGTATGATCACCTTTATTTATGACTTTGTGGAGCGCTTTGGGGGACCTCACCCGGGTTATGCAGTTCTCAGTGGGCGTCCACAAGCAGGTAAACGACATGCACTGAAGTTACCGTTTAACGTTACACAACCTTAAATCGACCTTGTAAACGAAGAGATAACGCATAATCATTAATACTGCATGGAATGTTCTATTTCTATTTCTATTTATGGCACTTTTTAAAGGGTCGTTTTGGTTTTAGCATCAAATGATTTCACATGAAGTCCAAGACAGGTGAAAAGGGGATGCTGGGTTAGTAGGTGTGCAGATAAATCCTGGATGCTCCTGGAGCCAGATGGTAAATGGGCTGCCTCATCACACCTGGAGAAGTCAAACCTAACGTCCCTTCACTCTAACAGAAACAATGAGACAGGACAAAAACATCCGCGCTGATGGAGCCGGGCGGCGTTTCCACATCACTGATTGTCTTCTTCTTCGTCTTTCCCCCGCCACGCCCGGAACCCCAGGCCAGCCAGCCAACCTGATGGTCACAGCGATGGGACGGAAAGGGCCGTCCTCCATCTCTATCGAAGACGTTGGCCTGGTCACTGTTTCTAGCTCCGAAGGTGTGAGCAACAGCACACTAACTGAAATGGGCAATGGAGAGATCCTGGTGACTGTGGATGCCGTCCCTGAGGGGGAGTTCGTGGTCTTCCTGAGAGGACAGGACAAACTGTCAAACAGCCAATACCAGAGGCAGTCAACAACCCTGATGTCCGTCTCCAGGGTGAACATCCAGGTCGGTGTGCCCCTTTAGATTTCCTTTAAAGGGCCTTCAGCTCCAGCATGATGGTCTGATCCTTCTCTTCTTCACCTCCATTGATGTCTAGGCTGCAATAAGCAGCAGCGTGGAGCCAGGGGAGGTCTTTGAAGTCCCCTTCAGCGTCATCAGCCGCGGCGCCGGAGGCCCTTACGCAGTTAATGCCAGAAACGACAGGACCTTCCCCATGGTCTTCCCATCCAGGTGAGAGAAAGCAGCCACGTCTCTGATCTGAAGTCATCCCATTCCAGCTGTCGGGCATTATCATTACTACCATCATTATTCCTTTGGCCGTTCATCCAGAGTAAAGTGTAGAACGAGAGAACCTTTGGTTGCTCCAGTTTCATGCTGAAACGGCTTACCTTTCTAACACGGTGAGGATGCTAGCTGCTGACTTTTCCACTTGGCTCACGCCACTCATTCCTGTTCTCCCGACAGCCTGGACTTGTTATCGGGAGAATACGCTAACGCTACTTTGAGCATTACACCACCTGAGGACACGCCTTCAGGAACTGATGTCACGCTGACCATAGAAGTCAAATCACCTGACGGCATCGACAACAACTACATTGTTTTGACGCTGTCTGTTGTTACCAAGGTAACCGTTGGTTTTCTAGATTACACATCTAGAATGAGGAAGACACATCATGATGGAGTTTTCACGTCGCGACAGAAATCCCATCGTTGCTCTTGTGCTTGAATATTTCCAGATTACAGATTTCCAAGCTCCTCGGTGTGAAATCGTCAGCGTGCTGTATGACAACTGCCCGCAGGACATGTCTGTGTGCGACCTGTTCGAGTGGGATCTCCTGGCCAACCTCACCGATGGAAACGGCACTGGGATAGACAGCATCGCTCTGCGCCAGGGCATCGGGAACTTCACGCACAGCCCCCTGAGCGACCCTGTCGTCCGCGCACAGTTCAGATTCTCCTGCTGCTCACGTGATGTTGAGTTTGTTGCAGTCGATAAAATAGGCAATGTGGGCAAGTGTTATCATTCCATCGAACCCAACGCTGGTCCGGCGCTGAGCCCGTCATCGTCACTGTGGCTGTGCCTGCTGGGGTCCGTCTACGCAGCGAGGCGCTGAGGCCCTTTGATTGGGTCTCTCACATACCGTTCCCCAATAACCCATCAGCATTGATTGAGCAATGGTTGAATGTGTAATTTAAGTTAAATATTTATAAGACTACTTGGATAATCCGAGAATTTGAAGCACATTTATTCTGAAAATAATTTATTTAGTACAAATCAGTTAGGAACTATTTAAAATGCACAATAACATGCCTGTAATGTCTTTTGTGTGATGCTTGCACAAATAATAAATACATTCAGAGACTAATCTGAACCCAAAGCAAAATACTGTTTCCATTTTGATCACACAGATGTTTCGTGTTCTATTTGCACTGTAATTGTGTCTTTTTTACTGCTGTCGGGACAAATCTGTGGACCCACTCTTGATGCTGCTGTGTTCATGTTTTTTTTTAACATACCGGTAATTTATTTTTAGTGCGTCCCTTACAGCGCTGTAGTTTTGCTTTTTATCGTCGTTATTTTTTTTCATGTTACACCGAAAATAATTTCTAGTTTGTGAATCCATTCAATGACAATAGCGAATAAATCGATTCGTGATTTACCATGAAAAATGTTCATGCCTTGTAAAACAGCGGTTCCCAACCTTTCTTCTGCCACGGACCGGTTCCATGCCGTGAAATTCTTTCGCGGACGTGTGCCGAAGCAGTTTTGAACCCTTCATTGCTCGTTAATGAAGCCAATCAGCTGTTAATACCCGAGTTTTAAGTCTTAGTCCTGGTTTCTCTTCTTGGAGGTCCTCACCTCCTCTTCTTCCTCCTCAGTTGGACTTTTCTCCTTGGCAAAGAAGCTCTCCAAAGACTTTTGTTTCTTTTTATTAATTTTCGCGAGTTCACGGCTGCTTTTTTAGCAACGTATCAAGAGGCGATTGTTACGTTGGGGAAAATCCGGTCGTTTTTCAAAATAAAACACCTTTTAGAGCTAATAATCGATACAACGGAAATTGTATACATTAGTTGTTCTTTCTTTGCGGCCCGGTAAGAAATGCCTCACGGACCGGTACCGGGCCGCAGCCCGGTGGTTGGGGACCCCTGTTGTAAAATCTTCTACAGGCCCTTCAGCAACGCCACGGCAACGGTCAGCGTGGGACCATGGAACTACGTTTCCCACTGGATGCTTTATGAGCGTAGCCCATCAGAGGGCCGTCGACGCTGCCGGGCGTGTCTTCACCACGGGCCGAGCGGGCTTCCTGGGTTCCTGCTATAAAACAATGGCTGCCAGCAGACTTCTCACGCCGTATCAAGGCTTGGATGCCAGGCCACGGGCGTGGAAAGGAGTCTATTCACCCGAAGAAGCAACAGTTGATGCTTTTTAAAGTGTCAGATTGTCCGTTTCCTGCTGAGGAGCCACATTTAACACCAATCTCTATAAAATCAAAGGGTGGCAAAATAGACACCCTGAATCGAAAGACATTAAATTAGGGTTTGCACTGATAGTACTATTAATTTTTATTGCTGTTTTGGAAACACCGAAGAAGTAATCAAATGAAACAATACAAAAATGAAAACTCTACAAGCACAATCTTTTTCACATAATAGCAAAACCTAAATGCCATGGATTTATTTTTTTTATACATATTTTCCAATTTAGCTCACTTTTTCTGTGATTCCACAAATTAGGATTATTAAAATACCTGCTGAGAACATAGCAAGAGGATTACAGGATTACAGCAAACAAAACATGTCGTAGTTTTAAATAACCACAAAGACATTAGTCATGCCATCTCAACGTCGTTTGTTACTGTGTAAAAAGGAACATAGAATTTCTGACAATGAGATTTAGTGTGAAATTTGGACACCAAAGTGAAAAAATAAAGATAAGACTTGTGTCCATGACTCACATTCTATGTACATTTTTAACATGCTTTTTCAGGTGGCCTGACTGGGAGAAGTGCTTTGAGCAGTGTGGGCAGGGGTACGGTTTCTCCCCAGTGTGGGTGTACTTGTGCCGTTTCAGGTTATTGGAGTCCAAAAACCCTTTCCCACAGTATGTACACCAGTGTCTCTTCTCCCCATTATGCCACCTTAAATGCAAATTGAGATCACCCCTCCTCGTAAATTTCCTTTCGCAGAGGTCGCAATGGAATGGTTTCTCTCCAGTGTGGACACGGATGTGGGCTTCCACGTCCAGTTTTGTGAAGCACCCCTTGTTGCAGATCTGACAGACAAAAGGTTTCAGCTTCCTGTGCACCATCTGGATGTGCTTGGTGAGGGCAAAGGTGTAAACGAAGCCCTTGCCACACTGCTGGCAGACATGGATCCTCCCATTGCGGTGCGCCCGGCCGTGCCGTTTAAGAGCCTGGGAGTCCGCAAAGAACTTCCCACAGAGTTGGCAGGAAAAAGGTCGCCAACCTTTGTGGATACTAACATGACTCTCCAGGGCAACACTGCTGCTGAGGATGCGGCCGCACTCCCCACACTGGTTCTTGAGCAGACGCCTACCAATGACCGATAAAGGCTGTAATGGCGACATAACAGGTGGGGCTCTTAAAGGTATCGGGCGGAGAGGAACACTGGGAGGGTAAACTACAGGCTGACCCTCATATCTCAGGGAAGGCTTCTCTTTCTTTGCAGGTAACTGTGAAAGGATCTTTTCATCTTCTGGACATGATTTGGGAGGAATCCACACAGCTTTAGTTTTAAACTTTACTCTAACCTCACTGCTAGCATGCTGTGCTGCTAGCTGCTGCGTTTTAGCTTCATTTCGTATTGGATCACAAGTTTCGATTTTGGTGGAAGTTTTATCTTTTGCTATTGTCTTAGCATTCATCAATCTGGAACTCCTTTTTGCATTGGCTGCATCCTGAATTAATCTTGATTTCTTCAGAGAGGTGCATTCCCTAGTCTTTTTAAGAAGGGAACCACCTTTAGCCCGGTTATGTCCCATAAAACTTTGGCGATCTGTCTGACTCTTGGTGTTTCTTAACTTGGTCATCATTTTGATCTGAACAGCAGTGCACTTCCTCTCTGAAGGGCTGTTTTCGGTGAAGTTTAACATCCTACTCTTGACAGAAAGGGCCGCATTGGTGGAAGTCTTAGGGCTACTTGAATTTTCACTTGAACCAGATGCCTGTACAGTGGGAGATTTTCTCCTTTTCGGATCAATATGATCTAGACTCAAAGTAGTCTTCTTTGGTCTCCCGGGAGTTCTTTTAGTGTTGTTTGGGCTACCACCAGTTATCCCATTTTTGGGGCTACAATCATGTCTTGCTGAGCTAGCTCTCCTAGGATGCACAGAAATTTTCTCGTTTTCACCGACCGAACTTTCTGGAGCTGAACTAGATGCCTCACAATGTACAGTGGGAGATTTTCTCCTTTTAGGACCAATATTATCTAGGCTCAAAGTAGTCTTCTTTGGTCTCCCAGGAGTTCTTTTAGTGTTGTTTGGGCTACCACCAGTTATCCCATTTTTGGGGCTACAATCATGTCTTGCTGAGCTAGCTCTCCTAGGATGCACAGACATTTTCTCATTTTCACCGACCGAACTTTCTGGAGCTGAGCTAGATGCCTCAGAACGTACAGTGGCAGATTTTCTCCTTTTAGGACCAATATTATCTAGACTCAAAGTAGTCTTCTTTGGTCTCCCGGGAATTCTTTTAGTGTTTGGGCTACCACCAGTCTTCCCATTTTTGGGGCTACCACCATGTCTTGCTGAGCTAGCGCTCCTAGGATGCACAGAAATGTTCTGGTTGTTTTCACCGACTGAACTTTCCGGAGCTGAGCTAGACCTCCTTAGACTCCTAAAAAGGGATTTTTCATTTTTGGAACGTACACAATCTTTATCTGAACTAGACCCTGGACTAGACCCATGGTCTAGTTCAGGGGCAGGAGCAGATTCAGTATTGGCCCCAGCCCTCCTTGACCGGACAGAAGATGATTCGCTTAGAGTTCCCGTGGGTGTACCAACATCAGACATTCTGCAGCCAATGAGAGTACTTTTACTCGTTGTTTTAACTGTACTAAAGGGAATATGTTCACTGGACTCCTTTTTCCGGTTTGGACAGCCATTCTCTAATTTAAGTTTTTTTTGTGGCATTTCTGTTTGCGTCTCTTGATTTGCCTCCATTCCTCGAGCTTGTAAGTGGGTTTCGATGTGACTTCGGAGACGGTCCATTAGGGGTGGTTTTTGCGGTTTGTTTTTGTTGCTGGATCCTCCACAAGAAGCTCTGGTGTCTAATGATTCATCGGAAGAGAGCTAAGAGAGGGAAAGCACATAAATGTAGTTAAAACAATCTAAAATCTGTTGTTGAAATTTCAATATACAGTAGTCCCTCGATATAATGCGGTTCATCTTCCGCAACTTCGCTGCTTTGCGGAGTTTTAATGCAATTCTTCAGATTTTGTTTTTTGCACTTGAACGCGCCTTGAAACGGCGCAAGGACGAAGGCGCGGTCGGAGGAACTGTGAAATACGTGCAAGTTGCTATTAATAACTTCTTATGTGTTCAACCTCGTAGGTTGATCATTAAAATTAAATTCATTATTTCTAAAAGCTATCATGTTTATTTGTTAAGCGTTTGTTTAATAGCGCTCTTATTCTCTGTGTAAAAGGGGGCTTTTATTTTGTAGGAGCATAAACGTCACGTCCCTTTTGGGTTTTGTTTCTTCCTGTTGATACATGTAGCCGTTCCGCTGTGCTAAGCTATCCAATAAAGCAGCATGAGAGGCTAAAGACAGCACGAGTAGAATATTTGTTCTTTTGTACTCCAAGCTGCTCTTTCCTCGACCTGCACGCCTTAACATTATTAACAGGAAAACGTTTACTGTACGTACTATATATTTATATTTCTCAAACAAATGTTTAGTTCTGAAAACGGGTTTTGATCTTTGGTTTCATTCTATAATACTGAAACAATCTATTTAGATTAATGCCTGACTGTTAAACGTGTATAAAGTGTGTGGTGAGGGGTTTAACAGCATTAAAACATTTATGTACATGTATAATAATTTAAAAAAAATAAAGATGACTACATTGCGGATTTCACTTATTGCGGGTTGTTTTTGGAACGTAACCCCCGCGGAAAATAGGGACTACTGTATCTACAAAATATTATTTTACATGACTAAAAATGCTAGAAACCCAGCTAATTGCTGGGGTAGGAGTTTCTAAGACAGGATGTTCTACGTGTCCTAAACAGTGCAACAATTATTTTATCCAAACAAAAATTTGAACAGTGAGATGATTTTATGACTATATTACCTTTGGATCTTGTGCAGCAGGTGACACGGGCAACAGGAACCAGATTTTAGTCAACTGCAGTTGAGGGTTCGGGGTGGAAGGGCTTAGATGCAACAGGGTGGCTGGCTGCTTCTCTTCACTCGGTCGGTCTTTCGGAAAAGAACAATTTTGTACCACAAATATTTCCTTATCCACATTAGGTGTACCAACTACTGCTGGAGGCTCAGCTGCACTGACAGTCACCGTAGAGTTCTCAAAAACTGGTTGTGACGTATTGAATGCTGTCGATGGCTCCATAAACCCACTGTCAGGTAACTCCACCAGCGTGGGGCAGTTTTCAGAGGATAAAGATAACTTCTCTTGAATCTCCTTTGGCTCGTCTGACATGATTGGGGTATTTATATTGGCAACAACAGGAGTCGTGTTGAACCCAGGACAAATGTCAGGAGATAACTCAAGCGTTCCGTCTGGCCGTGCTAACAAATGATCACTTGGAGCTTTGACTTCTCTGCTTACTCCTTTTGAAAAGACGTGAGTGTCCAAAGAAGCATTTGCAGGCAGTTGTGAGAGAAAGACAGAGTCTTCTGGCGAAATTGGGAATGGAAGTCTGGCTAATCTGACCACACAAGCGAGGTTTTGCTTAACGGTTGGTGATATTGGGGATGAGGACAAACAGTGGAGAGGTAAAACCGGCCTATTTAAATCTGAACATATTTCGGTATCCAGAGGCATTCCAGAAGCAGTTTTATCAACAGATTCCAAGCTGTCCTCTGTATTACGACTCTCTTGAGCCAATATGGTGGTCTGCACACCCTCAGAAACATTTGACTCCTGCAACGGAGACACAAACGATGACCCCAAAGCCTTGTTTGAATCTTCTTTCTCAGGACCGAGCGGAAAGGACGGTGATCCGACAGGTAAATCACCCGTTGTAGAACCAGTTGACGCAGAAGCAGATCCCCGGGATGCCGCCTGTGCTGAAACTGATATGTATCTTGGCACAATAATAATTTTGTGAGACGGCCTGCTACACCCTCTTCTGGGTGCTTCAGGCGCGATAAGAGGACGGGGTTGATGCTGTGACTGCACACTCGTCTGAGGTGATGAGGACACTGGAGATGTTGTTGCCTTTTGTCTTAAAGAAACTGCTTTGATGTGGGCCGGAACTTCGTCCGCAGTCTGGTGAGAGTCCGCGAGTGTCTGCTTTATTGACTGTGTGGTCGTGGACAGCTCCATTCTGTGGAGGTCGCCTTCACTTCCATGACTATTAACAGATTGCAGGGGGGTCTGAGCTGAGGCCTCACCCACAACCTTGAGCACTGCTACCGTTGTTTGAGTGGACAATAATGCATCTTGTTGTACCGACTGATTCATAGCGTCAAGTAATAGCAATGCATCCTGAAGAGTTACGGAGGTGCAGCTTTCTGTGGCCTGAACTGGGGGTGTCTGAGGGGACAGAGCATTCTCAGAGAGAGCCTCCACTTCATCACATGGAGCATGAATTATACTTTTGTTCAGATTCATTGAAGGCTGAACTGCAACTGAAGCTGCAAGAAGAACAGCCTCACTGGTCTTCACATTTGCAAAAGGCCCCTTTTCTCTCTCCTGCACTGGTGGAGTGACACTGGATGAAGAGACTTTAGGCTGAACTGGAGCTCCTTGTGGAGAATCAACTTCTCCCTCTGTTGGAACATCAGAAGTTAGAGACTGAATTGTGTTCTTCGCTTGCTGCTGCAAACATTTGTATCCCTTTGGTGGTCTTCCTCTTGGACGGCGTACTACCTGAGGAGACTGAAGGGTGTTCTTCGCTTGCTGCTGCAAACGTTCGGCTCCCTTTGGTGGTCTTCCTCTTGGACGGCGTACTACCTGAGACCGGGAAGTCGTAACCCTGGTTTGGCCCTTGACTGATATTTGTCCCTCGCTTCCACATTGTTGAGACACCACCACTAATGGCTGCTCTGTTTCAGTATGCTCAACTTCTGTGTGTTGCTGAGCAACAGATGACTGGTGTTTCTCAGATACCATTGTTTCCACTTGTGAATGATTGCCTGATATCTTCAGACCGACTTCGGAGTCTTCATCCATGTCCCCTCTGAACAAAGGCCCTGACTCAGATGACTGGTTCTCTAGTCCTAGTAAGCTGTTATGTGTTCCCATGAAGGGAATATCCATGGCCAACCGGGTCTCCTTGTGTCTCGGAAGTTGCATTTCTCCATTTGAACATGTTGGGTTAATGAGAGGCTCTTCATTGGCAATTCCACAAAAGGTAGAAAGTGAATAGTGATAGTAGGCACAGGAGT
This sequence comes from Brachionichthys hirsutus, assembly GCF_040956055.1. NCBI lineage: Eukaryota > Metazoa > Chordata > Actinopteri > Lophiiformes > Brachionichthyidae > Brachionichthys > Brachionichthys hirsutus. The sequence continues at coordinate 752,630 of NC_090913.1, forward strand.
GATAGAGAGGAAACAAAAAAATAATAAGATGTCAATTGAGAGGAAACCTTACCCAATTTTGTTGCCGTTATAAATAAAAACTTTCAAAAAACATGACTGTAAAATTGAAGTCTGTTCTAGTTTCTCACCTGCTTCGTCGTCGTCATCACATCCCTGACTGTATCCAATGCCCTCTTGCTTCAGGACAGACTGCCGAGACAAATCATCCCGAGAGCAGAGAGGTGAAAAACCATTACATATTGAGGAATGGACAAATAAAGTTCTTTGCTGGTAAAACACAAACATACTTCCTGCTTCATGAATGAAAGTGCCATATGGGAAATCTCATAGTCGTGTTCCTGCAAAGCGTACACCACCCCACCATAATTGTCGTGCCTTTGGCTTTGCAATGGTGAGTGGCTCAATGGTTCCAATTCCTCTGTCACCAGCGTATGGGAAGCCCCAAGATCTGAAGAAAGCAACACAACAAGCAGTACAGTGGGTGACCTTTAAGACTCATGGCAAATGGCCTTCTGCTGTGTCTGAAAGAGACTGAAGAAGTTACAGTAAGGCAGCGGTTCTCAAATAGTGGGGGGCGACCCCCTGTGGGGGCTAACAGAAAATAATTGTGAAGCACTGCAATAAGGACTGGCTGGCAAATGTCGTTTGGCTTAAGTGAATGATGATACAAAAAAGCTACAATTGTTCTGCACTATCTCCCGATGCATCCACAATCCATCGTCGTGCTTTGCTCTCAAATGAGTGTGAACATTTCTGATACACTTGTGATTAGATATTAGGCAAGCTTTCTATTTTTTAAGTGGAGACAAACTGCAGTAAACAATCCTGCAGCTCATGCGCATCATTGTCATCGTACACACAGTAATACCTTGACATACGAGTACAGTAGTCCCTCGATATAATGCGGTTCATCTTACGCGACTTCGCGGAGTTTTAATGCAATTTTTCAGATTTTATTTTTTGCACTTGAACACGCCTTAAAACGGCGCAAGGACGAAGGCGCGGTCGGAGGAACTGTGAAATACGTGCGAGTTGCTATTAATAACTTCTTATGTGTTCAACCTCGTAGGTTGATCATTAAGATTAAATTCGTTATTTCTAAAAGCTATCGTATTTATTTGTTAAGCATTTGTTTTATAGCGCTTATTCTCTGTGTAAAAAGAGGCTTTTATTTTGTAGGAGCATACACGTCAAGTATGACGTCCCTTTTGGGTTTTGTTTCCTGTTGATATATGTAGCCGGCTAGCCGGGCTGCCGTTCCGCTGTGCTAAGCTATCCAATAAAGCAGCATGAGAGGCTAAAGACAGCACGAGTAGAATATTTGTTCTTTTGCACTCCAAGCGGCTCTTTCCTCGACCTGCACGCCTTAACATTATTAACAGGAAAATGTTTACTGTACGTACTATATATTTTTATTTCTCCAACAAATGTTTAGTTCTGAAAACGGGTTTTGATCTTTGGTTTCATTCTATAATACTGAAACAATCTATTTAGATTAATGCCTGACTGTTAAACGTGTATAAAGTGTGTGGTGAGGGGTTTTACAGCATTAAAACATTTATGTACATGTATAATAATTAAAATAAATAAAGATGACTACATTGCGGATTTCACTTATTGCGGGTTGTTTTTGGAACGTAACCCCCGCGGAAAATGAGGGACTACTGTATATTTCATTCCTGGACTGAGCTTGTAAGTCAAATCACTCGTATGACAAATAAATGTTTCCGTTATAAAATAACTGAAAACCATTTAATCTGTACCCTGCCTGTGCCCATAGCAAGACAGGAAAGGCTCCAACAAGTCCCGTTACCCGCAAACGCTGGAAGATGAATGAATGAAGTAATTGAAACTGTTCCGGCATCTAAAAACACTAAAATCAACGCTAATAACAATGAAAAAACATTCATAATTGTCATATATACACACAATGATGGAATAAATGATGTATTACTGTAATATAAAATGTGGTTTTATTATGTTTTACCTTCGAGACAGACGATAACGCTAATAGCTGCAAGGAGTTGAGGGGGGGCAGTACGTAAAACTTTATGCAGTAATTGTACCTTACAGGTACTCGTACATAACCTTAGACATAGTAGTTCTGCCTCTCGAAGGTTTTGTGTTCTTAATAGTATCCTTCTGGTTGAGGATTGAACGCATCCTACTGGCGTGTCCCATCACTTACGGACACCACGGTCATGTTGATGGATCCTTTCATTTCATCTCTATCATCATCATCATCATCTCGGAACATTCGTATGTCAAAGCACTCGCATGTCGAGGTATTACTGCATATATATATATGGGTATATATACCGTTAGTGTCCCTGTCCCTACTGGCAGCATGAGGCGGGACCTGCAGCACAGGTACGAATAAGAGGCCATCTTCCTCGTTCAAGCTGCGCTGAACATTTTAAGGGTGTCTCCCAGAAAACGGAACAAAGTGCTTCAGTTCTCAATAAACGATTTTTTAAAAATGTTAATTAGGAGTCAACATAGAATATAATTTCAACAAGGTGAGGCAATATTACGCGTTAAAGAAAGCTTTATTTATGTCATTGCCACACAACACGTTTTATTTACACCGGAGTACAACAATCCCAATCCGAAGCATCGTCCGCTGCGCTATTGTTACCGCCAAAGCGCCATAAAGAGCAGCGCAGAACTCGGCGTGAAGTCACGGAGCCCTCGTTGGAGCACGTGTTGTGTGTTCTAGCAGCAGCTTCGGGGCTTTAGCATGGTGAGCCCGCGCTACTCTACGGGCTATGCTAACTTAGCAGCTAGCAGCGCTTTCGCTACTCATCCCATCTATGACACTTAAAGTCACAATGTTGGCGAGAACATCACGTGACATCATCAGGCTCACATCGCGGTAGAATGTCCACGCGTGGGGACTCACCGCACTGGACGGCCGTGTCTCGCCGCTCCGCGCGGCCGCTGCGGCCTGGCGGAGGGACCCGTCCCCGGCTCGCAGTCTCGAACTGGCTGCATCTCGCCTTCAGGCCCTCGTTCTCCTTCCTCATGGTGGAGATCTCCGCCTTTAGGTCGTCGACCATGGACTCGAACAGTTTGGTGGTCTCTGCCACGGCACTTTTGAGCATGCTTTCCATAACAGAGGCATATTTCGTCTGAAAATCGTCGGCTGACATTTTGGTAATATTTGACGTTCGTCTCAGCTTCAATTAAAACACAGCGTCGTAACATCTACTATCACGGCGCATAATAAAGGTTTGTTTTAGAAATGGCTTAAGAATGAATCCGGTCATAAAAATCGCACTTCGCTTTGTGTGACGCACGTCGTCGTTTCTTCTTCTACGACTTTATTTATTCGTAATATTTTATGGTGGAGAATGAATGCATCAGTGCATTACCGCCCCCTAATGGACTGGAGTGTGAACAAGGAGTCCAACTGCAGAGGTCTATAAAGTCATTACGTACTACATTATTATCAAAAGAACGAGAAAATAGAGAAAAGGATACGAAATAAATGTATACGTTTTTTTTCAAGTATTGAAATAAGAATAAATCAAATAACACAGCCCTCAGAACGAATTTGGAAAATTCAAGTGTAATTTTATTTCTATGATGCCTTTTTATGCATAATTTTAACAAGAAAATTCAAAAGAATGTGAAAACAAATAGCCTTTTATGTAATGTTCTACAATTGTTTGTAAAGAAACAAAGGTCTACGCCGTGTGACTATTACCCACTGCGCATGCGCAGTCGTCCAGTTTAAATTGTCCCTCATCCCGATCGGTAGGAAGTGCGATTGTTTACGGAATCGAGAGGAAAAGGAAAGCTCAGTGGAAAACTATTTCTGACGCTAGAAAAGCTAAACAGATGAGTTTCTCTTACGACCAGATATTAAGTATATGTATAGAAATACGATTATTGTGTGATTCAGATAACAGCTTATGACACCATCGTTACATGCTATTACGCTATTGCTATTACAACAAGCTTTAAGCTAGCTAATAGTAATAGTAATATTACCGGACAGCTACTGTATATTTCACGTTGGAAGTAACCGCACGGTTCATTTGGGTTAGCGCACCAACACCTTCAAAGGGGCCGACACGGAAAACGGAGGTTATTGGAGTTATAAAGGTCGCTCGCATTTAGCGCACATTGTTAGCACAATGGCCGAAGCTATAGTCACATTTCAGACCCAACTTTCTGGAGTTATGGAGACAGTCTTCAAGGCTGCCATGTATGAGATCACCCGGCTGGTGGAGGAGAGCTTTCTGGAAGAGATAACGCGGTGCAGGGAGCAGGTGGAGACCCTGAAGAGGCGCCTGAAATGGTCAGAGGGCCGGCGTAAAGGAAGAGAGGGCGACCGGAGGGGGGGTTGTATGGACGGCGAGGAACAGCACATGGGGACAGGTGAGTCCTATGCGCTCCCCGGGATGTCTGTGCACATTGATCAGAACTGTAGCGCTGCACTGATCCATGTGTGTAATAACTAATGAAGTAATACATGAAAATGATGTTTGTCTGTAAGAAGATGCTGTCCTACTGAAACATAACGCGTTTTACTAATGTTCCACAACTTACTCAAAAGGTGGTGCTTTCCGTGTTTCAGTTAAATGACTCCAAATCTGTTTCAGATATATCAGAATCAGAATACTTTAATAATCCCAGAGGGAAGTATAGCAATTAAACATCCTTTTTTTAAGCGACTGCAAACTCATTCAATATTCCTGCTACAGAGAAGAGCTTTAAACAGGAGAGTGTGCTGCAGGAAGAGATGAACAGCTCCCAGGACGCCGATGCAGAGACGCCGAGCCGTGAAGACGAAGAAGCACCAAGCGCTGTGAAAGCACCGCAGGTAGAACATCGCTCATCACACTGTTTTAGTTTCAGGGGACATTGGACAGTTTCACTGACGTCCACTTCTCAGGAGTCAAGTAATCTCAAATATTCTGCACCTTTTCCTTTAAATGCTTTAGCATCATGTCAGAGTGGGGTCTTGATGTAATGTCAAGCCAAGGATTTGTCTTTGGCGAGTTAACCAGCCTGCACTGATGGCACTTCTCTACCCGTCTGCCAGTCTCCAGGTGTACAGAGTGAAAAGCTGGATAGATTGCTTAAGGAGGAAGCCCTTCGGATCACGTCAGAATCGAACGAATCCCAAGAGAGATGGGGAGTCAATTTGGAGGGTCAGTCTCTTCATTTACGCAGATCAATTCTTGGAGACTCTTTTTATGAAGGACATTTTAAGGAAAGTTTAAGCCGATGCATAAATATAATAATTTTTAAACGACTGATGTAGTGGAACTGTATAAAGGCAGACGATGCAATGAATTGACCATGTTAATATGGTATTGTTCTTATTGCAGCCTCCATATCACGTATTCAGAACTGAGACTATTTTCCTCCCCGTAATGTGCAGAAACAGAAGCATCAAATCTACCAGGTCCCAGCAAACCATACAGTGAGCAGAAGATCCCAAAGAGCCATGTCGCCTGGGAGACCGGCTCAGCCCAGAGGCCGCAATCAGGCCGAGAGGAACACTCACTTTACCAAGTATATGGTATGAAAGATTTTGGCGGCTTCAACAACAACAAAGTCGTCTACAGAGATGGCAATATGGTGGACATGGGTGACATGGAGGGCTTTCAAGGATCGCCACCCCACCTGGGTGAGGATCTGAGTTACATGGGGCATTTGGAAGGGGAAGTGGAATCAACTGAAGGAGCAAAGCATCAAGCTTACCAAGAAGGTGCTCTACGGAATAGAAGGGGCGCAGAGAGTCTGAATGCAGGCTCGCCTTCAAGGATTAACTCTGATGTAAGTGGAGAGTTTAGCTGTTTATTGATAAATGAACAGGGGTATCTGCAGGACCTGAGTATTTTGCACCCTGAACAAGTGTCCAGTGAATCAGGGGGCAGGTCGGGCCTTCGAAGCCAGGGCACCGTGGACATGTGCGGGCCATCGGCCGCGTACACCAATACTTTACATTTGGATGAGAGGTTGCAGCATCATGCAGGAGGAACAAGGAGGAGACACACCTGTAACCAGCCCGCCATGTCCTTCTCTGATACAGCCTCAATAAAGGCCCATAAGCAGCCGCAGAAAGGCGTGGGACAGGGCCCGCCATACTCCTGCACCCAGTGTGGAAAGAGCTTCACTCAGGCCTGCAACCTGAAAGTCCACCAGAGGATTCACTCGGGGCAGGGGCTCCACCTCTGCAGCCATTGTGGAAAAAACTTTCCTTCTTTCTCTGACCTGAAAACACACAAGTGTGACCAAACAGGGGAGAAACCTCACTGCTGCACCGTGTGCGGGAACAAGTTCAGCCGTCTCTGGAACCTGAAGCTGCACCAGAGAATTCATACGCAGGAAAAACCTCATAGTTGCACAATGTGTGATAAGAGCTTCACAAGGGCAGACATCCTGAAGGTTCACCAGCGTACCCACACAGGAGAGCGACCCTACTGCTGCCCTGTCTGTGGCCTCAGCTTCAAACGGCTGGACCATCTCAAATCACATCAACGCAAGCACGTTGCAGATCTTTGACCGCAGCGTTACACCACGACATGACAGAAATGTGCAGGGGTAACACAAGGGCTGACGCTTCAGATTGTTGGGAGTGAGAATCATATCATTTAAGGTTGATGGATGTGTTGCTTCTATTCATGATTCATTCATCAGCCAAAATCCAGTTTTTATTTACTCCGATTCTTTGTAATTTGAGTTTTTTTAGTTTTCTTAAAGCTTTGTTGTTGGTATCAGAATCTGCGCACTTTGTTACCAAAAATGAGTCACTGTAGGTACAATCTGCTGTTATAATTACATTACAAATAAAAAATCAATTATTTTTCTCTCAATGAAACAATTGACCATGTTTCATGTCTGTTGCTTTTGTCATTAAGAAAAGTCTCTTCAATTAAAGTCTGATGAAGTCGTCTGTTAAATAAAAGGAAAATGTCTTAATTACAGAAAACCTAGAACGCCATTGAAATGTTGTGTACCAGTAATCTGTTACATAAAGTATTTTTACATTCATGAAACAGGTAAGGAAAATGATGATGATGATGATGATGATGATGGGACGAGGTTGGAGCATGTCTAAGGAATTTCCTTAGTCCTCAGTCAGCTGCAACTAAAGTAAATGTTTTCTATATGACCAAGTACTGTACATTGATTTAAACATATTTTACCACACATACATACTTGTACCTCATTTACAGTTCTTAAGGCCATTGTTAAGAACAATAATTGGGGAGGTGAGTTCAAATGGTTAAAAACAAACCTTGCGTCGCCGCAATGGTAAACGAAGCTAAATATTCAGGTGTGCGGCAGCAGCAAATAACTAGCCTTGGTTCAGGGTTAGGGTAGTACGGTGGCCCGGAAGCGTTAGATATTAAAACGCGTTTTAACATCTACCGCTTCCGGGCCACCGTACTACGAATTAGTGACGTCATGAGCAAAAACAACGACCTACAGCTATTTCAAAAGGCTAGCCAAGCTCGGTTAAATGTCCAGTCCCCGTAGATTCAGACTAGGTCGCCGTCGAACCCACAAACAAGAGTAAATCGATAAGAACCTTCTGTTCGGCGGCCTTTTGATTGTTAACAGCTTAGCTTCATCCATTAGCAAGCTAGCTAGCATGTACGTAATGCGCGTTAGGAAACACGTCGCTGGATGCGCCGGTTCCCACCGTTTAGCGTCTACGACGTAATTAATACCTGTTTACCTGTCAGCGCAAATACTAGGACGAGCAGCGGATGTCGCGGGGGAACCGCCCACGGTAACCGGGACTCATCGCAGCTCATTGTTCTCACGGTAACGGTGTCCATCATGTCGGACCTGGACGCCCTCATCGTCACCTTCCAGACTCAGCTGTCGGATGTGATGGAGGCGGTGGTGAAGACAGCCATGTTTGAGGTCACCAGGCTGGTGGAGGATGGCCTCCTGCAGGAGGTGAAGCGCAGGGGCCAGGAGGTCGAGTCCCTGAGGATCCGGCTGCGCTGGGCCGAGAGGACAGACGGAGGGACAACCGGGACGTGCGTCCGCTGCGCCGAGCAGGATCAGCAGGACGGTAAAGAGGAAGAGGAAGATGAGAGGTCTTCTGTATCAGGTCATTTCAGTCTTTATTTTTTCAGACATGCTGAGAGACGGAGTTGTGAAAAAGGAGGGGGACGCTGTGGAGGGGTGTCCAACAAGTGTCCAACAGGAAGTAACCCCAGAGACGGCCCGGCTAGCAGACAGTCCTCCATCTGCTCTCAGCACTGAGTCACAGGTGGGTCTGAGTCGGCCTGATGCCTGTCCTGCTTTTAGAGGCTTTAAAACACAGAAAGTAGCGACTAAATCGCACAACGTGCATCAAAGTCGCGCTTCATGCTCTCTGCACGCAGGCAGCAGCAGAGACGGGCGTAAAGACGGAGCGGCTGAACCAGCCACCCTGCGCTGCCTTGCTCCTGGGCGGGTGGAGAGATGGCGCTGACGGTGAGTCCAGGATGCACCGTGGGGGGGGGGGGTCTGTGACTACCTAACATTAATATCTAATGTTACAATAATGAAATGAACCTTTTATTAACAGGCACCCAAGACAGTTTCTATAATAAAGCAATCTTTGGGTTGAATCTTTCTTACGAGCCGGAACAGCAATGTCAGATCTGAGGATCTGAAGCTAACGCTTGTTAATAACGATCATGTTAATAACGATCATGCTAACAAGCTAACGCTTGTTAATAACGATCATGCTAACAAGCTAACGCTTGTTAATAACGATCATGTTAATAACGATCATGCGCGGCGTTAGCTTCCGATCTGAGGATCTGAAGCTAACGCTTGTTAATAACGATCGTGCGCGGCGTTAGCTTCCGATCTGAGGATCTGAAGCTAACGTTGCACGTTAGCTTTCGTTGCTCCCGTCTTGACGGGAATCGGTGACTCTTTTTCTATCTGGGATTGGTGTCGTTGATAAATCCTTAAACACACAGACAGAGCTTTAGCGTTCTGACACGGTGAAGCTCTTTGATGTGACCCTTCCTGCGATCATTCTGCAGACGCAGTTGGAGCAGCGTTCCACGGTGCTGCTGAGAGGATTGATCCTCAGCCAGAACAGGCTCGGGAGAACCGTAAGGAACCAGACCTGCAGGTCTGTACCGCATACGTCCTTCACGGAGAGCAGGAAGAAACGCCAACGGCTGCAGATCCGTGTTCAGAGGGAGACGGGGGATGGGCTGGCCTCGCTGCCCCCACAGCTGGATTGCTGCAGAATCCCAGCCGTGCAGCTGGGACCCGAACCGGAGGTTCCCTCCAGCAAGCGGACTGCGAGCCGCCCGGCGCGCTGGCCGCCCCAGGTAGAGATGCCATTTCCTCCTCGGTGTCTCCCAGAGTCAAGCAGGAGGTCATGGTGGACTCTGAGCAGCGTGCGGAACCCGAGCGCAGGGGAAAGAAGACCAGGAAGTCCGGGATGACGGCTTTCTCTGTGAGACCGCATCGGGCCGGTTCAGGCCACGCCTCCCATAAAGCCACGGCGCAGGAGGTGCTGAAGGTCGGTGCAGGTCTCCGCCTGCAGGCTGCGCTGCAGCACCTCCACCGACCGATGAGAAAGCCCCCCCACACACTCTCACACGGCGCCTCCACGTCTCAGGCTGCGGGCTTAAACCCCCCCAACAGGAGCCCCTCCACATCCAGCCCAGCCCAGCGGGTTCACCTGGGGAACAAACCGGCACACAATGGAACGTGTGCCCCCCCCTGGGTCAGCATCAAAGGCCCGCTTCAGTCGGCGAGCCCCCCCCACACTAATCCCTGGAGCCACCCGGCTGGCCCCCGGCACCTCCTCCGCTGTGGCCAGTGTGGGAGGTGCTTCTCACACCCCAGTAACCTGAAGGCCCACCTGCAGACTCATTCAGGTGAGCGACCTTTCTGCTGCGCCCTCTGTGGGCGGAGCTTCACCAAGCTGAGCAACCTCAAGGCCCACCGGAGGGTCCACACCGGGGAGAGACCGTACCGCTGCTCGGCCTGCGGCAAGTGCTTCACCCAGAAGTGCAACCTGAAGCGGCACCAGAGGATTCACCTGGATGCATGATGGACACCGGGGGGGGGGGGGGGGGGGGGGCGTTCTGGTCCGGCTGATAAGCTTTTTATCTTGTTTTCAAAGTGAGGTAAATGCTACGACAGGGTACCCTCTCTCTCTCTCTCTCTCTCTCTCTCTCTCTCTGCGTCTTTGCCTTTTCTTTAGTGGGTATGAAGGAATAAGTGTCGCCATGGAGACGCCATGCTTTCTTTATTTCCTTTTATGAACGGGCTGGATTCATGCACATTTAGGAACTCCTCCTCCTCCTTCCTGCTTTATGAAGCTCTTGTTGGAGGCACCCTCCGTGTAGGACGTGTCCTCCATTCCTGTGGTAGTAGATGTTGATTTCGACACATACTATGGAGAAGACAAGCGACCTTGAGGATTATCTCAAAACTGTCATTTCTTTAGGTTTTAAATAAATAGGATTTAAAAGCTAAACGTTTGGTGGCTTTGTCCTCCGAGCCAGGCGCCCCCGACCACCGGGCCCCGGCCTGGTACCGGGCAGGGCAGGAAAGCGGTTTCTCCATCGCTTCAGATCCTTCCGAATGAGGCCTCTGCAGTTTTCTTTCAGCAGAAATGTCATTTTATTTTGTCATTGAGCTTTGAGCTTTATATTATTATTGTTTTAAGTTGAGGTATCTAAGCGAGCATTTCAAATGCCCACATATGCAAAGCTTGTGTGTATTCTATTATAACCCGCTTCAATGATTTCTTCTTCTCTTTGCTGCCCTGACAAACGAATAAATACAGATTTGATTGTTTCAGCTCTTTTTGGACAGAAGTCTGCGTCTGGTCCGCTCTGTGCATGATGATGATGATGATGATGATGCTGATGATGCTTAGGTCCTCCTAAAGCACAGCAGCTTGTACATGGCAGATTAAATCATTTGCCCACGCATCCAGCTCGCTAGAAGTCTGGCGGTGAAGACCATCTTGCTCCTACGTCCATGAAGAGACATGGATGGAGTGAGGGAGGACATGAGAGTGGCTGGTGTTGGGGAGGACGATGCAAAGGACAGGGCTGTCCTTTGTTGTAGAGACTTGAGAAGTTGGTCTACCCTACATAATTCGGCCACGCTGAACACGCCGGCCTCTGTACAACCTTCCGTTCTCGAGATATGACAGAATTAAACCTTTACACGTCCATAACGTCGTCACCGTAAGTCACTCCCACTTTTCCGTCACGTCAGTTCCAGCCACATATGTCATCTATAAGTGTGCCAAGTTACAAGTTGTTAAGACATTTGTTTGTGTGCATATTTATGCTTTTTGTCAACTTCAGACGCTCACTGAAGCGGCCGCGTTCGCCCTCCTGTGGCTGTTTCTGGAATAACACCAGAAATGTTCCAAACATTTGAAATCGAAATATCGCGTGAACCGTACGTTCTAGAGACTTGAGAAATTGGTCTACCCTACATAATTCGGCCTCGCTGAACACGCCGGCCCAACCCACGCCTCTGTACGTCCTTCCGTTCTCGAGATATGACCGAATTAAACCTTTACACGTCCATAACGTCGTCACCGTAAGTCACTCCCACTTTTCCGTCACGTCAGTTCCAGCCACATATGTCATCTATAAGTGTGCCAAGTTACAAGTTGTTAAGACATTTGTTTGTGTGCATATTTATGCTTTTTGTCAACTTCAGACGCTCACTGAAGCGGCCGCGTTCGCCCTCCTGTGGCTGTTTCTGGAATAACACCAGAAATGTTCCAAACATTTGAAATCGAAATATCGCGTGAACCGTACGTTGTAGAGACTTGAGAAGTTGGTCTACCCTACATAATTCGGCCTCGCTGAACACGCCGGTCCAACCCACGCCTCTGTACGTCCTTCCGTTCTCGAGATATGACCGAATTAAACCTTTACACGTCCATAACGTCGTCACCGTAAGTCACTCCCACTTTTCCGTCACGTCAGTTCCAGCCACCTACGTCATCTATAAGTGTGCCAAGTTACAAGTTGTTAAGACATTTGTTTGTGTGCATATTTATGCTTTTTGTCAACTTCAGACGCTCACTGAAGCGGCCGCGTTCGCCCTCCTGTGGCTGTTTCTGGAATAACACCAGAAATGTTCCAAACATTTGAAATCGAAATATCCCGTGAACCGTACGTTGTAGAGACTTGAGAAGTTGGTCTACCCTACATAATTCGGCCACGCTGAACACGCCGGCCTCTGTACAACCTTCCCTTCTTGAGATATGACCGAATTAAACATTTACACGTCCATAACGTCGTCACCGTAAGTCACTCCCACTTTTCCGTCACGTTAGTTCCAGCCACATATGTCATCTATAAGTGTGCCAAGTTACAAGTTGTTAAGACATTTGTTTGTGTGCATATTTATGCTTTTTGTCAACTTCAGACGCTCACTGAAGCGGCCGCGTTCGCCCTCCTGTGGCTGTTTCTGGAATAACACCAGAAATGTTCCAAACATTTGAAATCGAAATATCCCGTGAACCGTACGTTGTAGAGACTTGAGAAGTTGGTCTACCCTACATAATTCGGCCACGCTGAACACGCCGGCCTCTGTACAACCTTCCCTTCTTGAGATATGACCGAATTAAACATTTACACGTCCATAACGTCGTCACCGTAAGTCACTCCCACTTTTCCGTCACGTTAGTTCCAGCCACATATGTCATCTATAAGTGTGCCAAGTTACAAGTTGTTAAGACATTTGTTTGTGTGCATATTTATGCTTTTTGTCAACTTCAGACGCTCACTGAAGCGGCCGCGTTCGCCCTCCTGTGGCTGTTTCTGGAATAACACCAGAAATGTTCCAAACATTTGAAATCGAAATATCGCGTGAACCGTACGTTGTAGAGACTTGAGAAGTTGGTCTACCCTACATAATTCGGCCACGCTGAACACGCCGGCCTCTGTACAACCTTCCGTTCTTGAGATATGGCCGAATTAAACCTTTACACGTCCATAACGTCGTCACCGTAAGTCACTCCCACTTTTCCGTCACGTCAGTTCCAGCCACATATGTCATCTATAAGTGTGCCAAGTTACAAGTTGTTAAGACATTTGTTTGTGTGCATATTTATGCTTTTTGTCAACTTCAGACGCTCACTGAAGCGGCCGCGTTCGCCCTCCTGTGGCTGTTTCTGGAATAACACCAGAAATGTTCCAAACATTTGAAATCGAAATATCGCGTGAACCGTACGTTGTAGAGACTTGAGAAGTTGGTCTACCCTACATAATTCGGCCTCGCTGAACACGCCGTTCCAACCCACGCCTCTGTACGGCCTTCCGTTCTCGAGATATGACCGAATTAAACCTTTACACGTCCATAACGTCGTCACCGTAAGTCACTCCCACTTTTCCGTCACGTCAGTTCCAGCCACATATGTCATCTATAAGTGTGCCAAGTTACAAGTTGTTAAGACATTTGTTTGTGTGCATATTTATGCTTTTTGTCAACTTCAGACGCTCACTGAAGCGGCCGCGTTCGCCCTCCTGTGGCTGTTTCTGGAATAACACCAGAAATGTTCCAAACATTTGAAATCGAAATATCGCGTGAACCGTACGTTGTAGAGACTTGAGAAGTTGGTCTACCCTACATAATTCGGCCACGCTGAACACGCCGGCCTCTGTACAACCTTCCGTTCTTGAGATATGGCCGAATTAAACCTTTACACGTCCATAACGTCGTCACCGTAAGTCACTCCCACTTTTCCGTCACGTCAGTTCCAGCCACATATGTCATCTATAAGTGTGCCAAGTTACAAGTTGTTAAGACATTTGTTTGTGTGCATATTTATGCTTTTTGTCAACTTCAGACGCTCACTGAAGCGGCCGCGTTCGCCCTCCTGTGGCTGTTTCTGGAATAACACCAGAAATGTTCCAAACATTTGAAATCGAAATATCGCGTGAACCGTACGTTGTAGAGACTTGAGAAGTTGGTCTACCCTACATAATTCGGCCTCGCTGAACACGCCGGTCCAACCCACGCCTCTGTACGTCCTTCCGTTCTCGAGATATGACCGAATTAAACCTTTACACGTCCATAACGTCGTCACCGTAAGTCACTCCCACTTTTCCGTCACGTCAGTTCCAGCCACATATGTCATCTATAAGTGTGCCAAGTTACAAGTTGTTAAGACATTTGTTTGTGTGCATATTTATGCTTTTTGTCAACTTCAGACGCTCACTGAAGCGGCCGCGTTCGCCCTCCTGTGGCTGTTTCTGGAATAACACCAGAAATGTTCCAAACATTTGAAATCGAAATATCGCGTGAACCGTACGTTGTAGAGACTTGAGAAGTTGGTCTACCCTACATAATTCGGCCTCGCTGAACACGCCGGTCCAACCCACGCCTCTGTACGTCCTTCCGTTCTCGAGATATGACCGAATTAAACCTTTACACGTCCATAACGTCGTCACCGTAAGTCACTCCCACTTTTCCGTCACGTCAGTTCCAGCCACATATGTCATCTATAAGTGTGCCAAGTTACAAGTTGTTAAGACATTTGTTTGTGTGCATATTTATGCTTTTTGTCAACTTCAGACGCTCACTGAAGCGGCCGCGTTCGCCCTCCTGTGGCTGTTTCTGGAATAACACCAGAAATGTTCCAAACATTTGAAATCGAAATATCGCGTGAACCGTACGTTTTAGAGACTTGAGAAGTTGGTCTACCCTACATAATTCGGCCTCGCTGAACACGCCGGTCCAACCCACGCCTCTGTACGTCCTTCCGTTCTCGAGATATTACCGAATTAAACCTTTACACGTCCATAACGTCGTCACCGTAAGTCACTCCCACTTTTCCGTCACGTCAGTTCCAGCCACATATGTCATCTATAAGTGTGCCAAGTTACAAGTTGTTAAGACATTTGTTTGTGTGCATATTTATGCTTTTTGTCAACTTCAGACGCTCACTGAAGCGGCCGCGTTCGCCCTCCTGTGGCTGTTTCTGGAATAACACCAGAAATGTTCCAAACATTTGAAATCGAAATATCGCGTGAACCGTACGTTGTAGAGACTTGAGAAGTTGGTCTACCCTACATAATTCGGCCTCGCTGAACACGCCGGTCCAACCCACGCCTCTGTACGTCCTTCCGTTCTCGAGATATTACCGAATTAAACATTTACACGTCCATAACGTCGTCACCGTAAGTCACTCCCACTTTTCCGTCACGTCAGTTCCAGCCACATATGTCATCTATAAGTGTGCCAAGTTACAAGTTGTTAAGACATTTGTTTGTGTGCATATTTATGCTTTTTGTCAACTTCAGACGCTCACTGAAGCGGCCGCGTTCGCCCTCCTGTGGCTGTTTCTGGAATAACACCAGAAATGTTCCAAACATTTGAAATCGAAATATCCCGTGAACCGTACGTTGTAGAGACTTGAGAAGTTGGTCTACCCTACATAATTCGGCCACGCTGAACACGCCGGCCTCTGTACAACCTTCCCTTCTTGAGATATGACCGAATTAAACATTTACACGTCCATAACGTCGTCACCGTAAGTCACTCCCACTTTTCCGTCACGTTAGTTCCAGCCACATATGTCATCTATAAGTGTGCCAAGTTACAAGTTGTTAAGACATTTGTTTGTGTGCATATTTATGCTTTTTGTCAACTTCAGACGCTCACTGAAGCGGCCGCGTTCGCCCTCCTGTGGCTGTTTCTGGAATAACACCAGAAATGTTCCAAACATTTGAAATCGAAATATCGCGTGAACCGTACGTTGTAGAGACTTGAGAAGTTGGTCTACCCTACATAATTCGGCCTCGCTGAACACGCCGGTCCAACCCACGCCTCTGTACGTCCTTCCGTTCTCGAGATATGACCGAATTAAACCTTTACACGTCCATAACGTCGTCACCGTAAGTCACTCCCACTTTTCCGTCACGTCAGTTCCAGCCACATATGTCATCTATAAGTGTGCCAAGTTACAAGTTGTTAAGACATTTGTTTGTGTGCATATTTATGCTTTTTGTCAACTTCAGACGCTCACTGAAGCGGCCGCGTTCGCCCTCCTGTGGCTGTTTCTGGAATAACACCAGAAATGTTCCAAACATTTGAAATCGAAATATCCCGTGAACCGTACGTTGTAGAGACTTGAGAAGTTGGTCTACCCTACATAATTCGGCCACGCTGAACACGCCGGCCTCTGTACAACCTTCCCTTCTTGAGATATGACCGAATTAAACATTTACACGTCCATAACGTCGTCACCGTAAGTCACTCCCACTTTTCCGTCACGTTAGTTCCAGCCACATATGTCATCTATAAGTGTGCCAAGTTACAAGTTGTTAAGACATTTGTTTGTGTGCATATTTATGCTTTTTGTCAACTTCAGACGCTCACTGAAGCGGCCGCGTTCGCCCTCCTGTGGCTGTTTCTGGAATAACACCAGAAATGTTCCAAACATTTGAAATCGAAATATCGCGTGAACCGTACGTTGTAGAGACTTGAGAAGTTGGTCTACCCTACATAATTCGGCCTCGCTGAACACGCCGGTCCAACCCACGCCTCTGTACGTCCTTCCGTTCTCGAGATATGACCGAATTAAACCTTTACACGTCCATAACGTCGTCACCGTAAGTCACTCCCACTTTTCCGTCACGTCAGTTCCAGCCACATATGTCATCTATAAGTGTGCCAAGTTACAAGTTGTTAAGACATTTGTTTGTGTGCATATTTATGCTTTTTGTCAACTTCAGACGCTCACTGAAGCGGCCGCGTTCGCCCTCCTGTGGCTGTTTCTGGAATAACACCAGAAATGTTCCAAACATTTGAAATCGAAATATCCCGTGAACCGTACGTTGTAGAGACTTGAGAAGTTGGTCTACCCTACATAATTCGGCCACGCTGAACACGCCGGCCTCTGTACAACCTTCCCTTCTTGAGATATGACCGAATTAAACATTTACACGTCCATAACGTCGTCACCGTAAGTCACTCCCACTTTTCCGTCACGTCAGTTCCAGCCACATATGTCATCTATAAGTGTGCCAAGTTACAAGTTGTTAAGACATTTGTTTGTGTGCATATTTATGCTTTTTGTCAACTTCAGACGCTCACTGAAGCGGCCGCGTTCGCCCTCCTGTGGCTGTTTCTGGAATAACACCAGAAATGTTCCAAACATTTGAAATCGAAATATCGCGTGAACCGTACGTTGTAGAGACTTGAGAAGTTGGTCTACCCTACATAATTCGGCCACGCTGAACACGCCGGCCTCTGTACAACCTTCCGTTCTTGAGATATGGCCGAATTAAACCTTTACACGTCCATAACGTCGTCACCGTAAGTCACTCCCACTTTTCCGTCACGTCAGTTCCAGCCACATATGTCATCTATAAGTGTGCCAAGTTACAAGTTGTTAAGACATTTGTTTGTGTGCATATTTATGCTTTTTGTCAACTTCAGACGCTCACTGAAGCGGCCGCGTTCGCCCTCCTGTGGCTGTTTCTGGAATAACACCAGAAATGTTCCAAACATTTGAAATCGAAATATCGCGTGAACCGTACGTTGTAGAGACTTGAGAAGTTGGTCTACCCTACATAATTCGGCCTCGCTGAACACGCCGTTCCAACCCACGCCTCTGTACGGCCTTCCGTTCTCGAGATATGACCGAATTAAACCTTTACACGTCCATAACGTCGTCACCGTAAGTCACTCCCACTTTTCCGTCACGTCAGTTCCAGCCACATATGTCATCTATAAGTGTGCCAAGTTACAAGTTGTTAAGACATTTGTTTGTGTGCATATTTATGCTTTTTGTCAACTTCAGACGCTCACTGAAGCGGCCGCGTTCGCCCTCCTGTGGCTGTTTCTGGAATAACACCAGAAATGTTCCAAACATTTGAAATCGAAATATCGCGTGAACCGTACGTTGTAGAGACTTGAGAAGTTGGTCTACCCTACATAATTCGGCCACGCTGAACACGCCGGCCTCTGTACAACCTTCCGTTCTTGAGATATGGCCGAATTAAACCTTTACACGTCCATAACGTCGTCACCGTAAGTCACTCCCACTTTTCCGTCACGTCAGTTCCAGCCACATATGTCATCTATAAGTGTGCCAAGTTACAAGTTGTTAAGACATTTGTTTGTGTGCATATTTATGCTTTTTGTCAACTTCAGACGCTCACTGAAGCGGCCGCGTTCGCCCTCCTGTGGCTGTTTCTGGAATAACACCAGAAATGTTCCAAACATTTGAAATCGAAATATCGCGTGAACCGTACGTTGTAGAGACTTGAGAAGTTGGTCTACCCTACATAATTCGGCCTCGCTGAACACGCCGGTCCAACCCACGCCTCTGTACGTCCTTCCGTTCTCGAGATATGACCGAATTAAACCTTTACACGTCCATAACGTCGTCACCGTAAGTCACTCCCACTTTTCCGTCACGTCAGTTCCAGCCACATATGTCATCTATAAGTGTGCCAAGTTACAAGTTGTTAAGACATTTGTTTGTGTGCATATTTATGCTTTTTGTCAACTTCAGACGCTCACTGAAGCGGCCGCGTTCGCCCTCCTGTGGCTGTTTCTGGAATAACACCAGAAATGTTCCAAACATTTGAAATCGAAATATCGCGTGAACCGTACGTTGTAGAGACTTGAGAAGTTGGTCTACCCTACATAATTCGGCCTCGCTGAACACGCCGGTCCAACCCACGCCTCTGTACGTCCTTCCGTTCTCGAGATATGACCGAATTAAACCTTTACACGTCCATAACGTCGTCACCGTAAGTCACTCCCACTTTTCCGTCACGTCAGTTCCAGCCACATATGTCATCTATAAGTGTGCCAAGTTACAAGTTGTTAAGACATTTGTTTGTGTGCATATTTATGCTTTTTGTCAACTTCAGACGCTCACTGAAGCGGCCGCGTTCGCCCTCCTGTGGCTGTTTCTGGAATAACACCAGAAATGTTCCAAACATTTGAAATCGAAATATCGCGTGAACCGTACGTTTTAGAGACTTGAGAAGTTGGTCTACCCTACATAATTCGGCCTCGCTGAACACGCCGGTCCAACCCACGCCTCTGTACGTCCTTCCGTTCTCGAGATATTACCGAATTAAACCTTTACACGTCCATAACGTCGTCACCGTAAGTCACTCCCACTTTTCCGTCACGTCAGTTCCAGCCACATATGTCATCTATAAGTGTGCCAAGTTACAAGTTGTTAAGACATTTGTTTGTGTGCATATTTATGCTTTTTGTCAACTTCAGACGCTCACTGAAGCGGCCGCGTTCGCCCTCCTGTGGCTGTTTCTGGAATAACACCAGAAATGTTCCAAACATTTGAAATCGAAATATCGCGTGAACCGTACGTTGTAGAGACTTGAGAAGTTGGTCTACCCTACATAATTCGGCCTCGCTGAACACGCCGGTCCAACCCACGCCTCTGTACGTCCTTCCGTTCTCGAGATATTACCGAATTAAACATTTACACGTCCATAACGTCGTCACCGTAAGTCACTCCCACTTTTCCGTCACGTCAGTTCCAGCCACATATGTCATCTATAAGTGTGCCAAGTTACAAGTTGTTAAGACATTTGTTTGTGTGCATATTTATGCTTTTTGTCAACTTCAGACGCTCACTGAAGCGGCCGCGTTCGCCCTCCTGTGGCTGTTTCTGGAATAACACCAGAAATGTTCCAAACATTTGAAATCGAAATATCCCGTGAACCGTACGTTGTAGAGACTTGAGAAGTTGGTCTACCCTACATAATTCGGCCACGCTGAACACGCCGGCCTCTGTACAACCTTCCCTTCTTGAGATATGACCGAATTAAACATTTACACGTCCATAACGTCGTCACCGTAAGTCACTCCCACTTTTCCGTCACGTTAGTTCCAGCCACATATGTCATCTATAAGTGTGCCAAGTTACAAGTTGTTAAGACATTTGTTTGTGTGCATATTTATGCTTTTTGTCAACTTCAGACGCTCACTGAAGCGGCCGCGTTCGCCCTCCTGTGGCTGTTTCTGGAATAACACCAGAAATGTTCCAAACATTTGAAATCGAAATATCGCGTGAACCGTACGTTGTAGAGACTTGAGAAGTTGGTCTACCCTACATAATTCGGCCTCGCTGAACACGCCGGTCCAACCCACGCCTCTGTACGTCCTTCCGTTCTCGAGATATGACCGAATTAAACCTTTACACGTCCATAACGTCGTCACCGTAAGTCACTCCCACTTTTCCGTCACGTCAGTTCCAGCCACATATGTCATCTATAAGTGTGCCAAGTTACAAGTTGTTAAGACATTTGTTTGTGTGCATATTTATGCTTTTTGTCAACTTCAGACGCTCACTGAAGCGGCCGCGTTCGCCCTCCTGTGGCTGTTTCTGGAATAACACCAGAAATGTTCCAAACATTTGAAATCGAAATATCCCGTGAACCGTACGTTGTAGAGACTTGAGAAGTTGGTCTACCCTACATAATTCGGCCACGCTGAACACGCCGGCCTCTGTACAACCTTCCCTTCTTGAGATATGACCGAATTAAACATTTACACGTCCATAACGTCGTCACCGTAAGTCACTCCCACTTTTCCGTCACGTTAGTTCCAGCCACATATGTCATCTATAAGTGTGCCAAGTTACAAGTTGTTAAGACATTTGTTTGTGTGCATATTTATGCTTTTTGTCAACTTCAGACGCTCACTGAAGCGGCCGCGTTCGCCCTCCTGTGGCTGTTTCTGGAATAACACCAGAAATGTTCCAAACATTTGAAATCGAAATATCGCGTGAACCGTACGTTGTAGAGACTTGAGAAGTTGGTCTACCCTACATAATTCGGCCTCGCTGAACACGCCGGTCCAACCCACGCCTCTGTACGTCCTTCCGTTCTCGAGATATGACCGAATTAAACCTTTACACGTCCATAACGTCGTCACCGTAAGTCACTCCCACTTTTCCGTCACGTCAGTTCCAGCCACATATGTCATCTATAAGTGTGCCAAGTTACAAGTTGTTAAGACATTTGTTTGTGTGCATATTTATGCTTTTTGTCAACTTCAGACGCTCACTGAAGCGGCCGCGTTCGCCCTCCTGTGGCTGTTTCTGGAATAACACCAGAAATGTTCCAAACATTTGAAATCGAAATATCCCGTGAACCGTACGTTGTAGAGACTTGAGAAGTTGGTCTACCCTACATAATTCGGCCACGCTGAACACGCCGGCCTCTGTACAACCTTCCCTTCTTGAGATATGACCGAATTAAACATTTACACGTCCATAACGTCGTCACCGTAAGTCACTCCCACTTTTCCGTCACGTCAGTTCCAGCCACATATGTCATCTATAAGTGTGCCAAGTTACAAGTTGTTAAGACATTTGTTTGTGTGCATATTTATGCTTTTTGTCAACTTCAGACGCTCACTGAAGCGGCCGCGTTCGCCCTCCTGTGGCTGTTTCTGGAATAACACCAGAAATGTTCCAAACATTTGAAATCGAAATATCGCGTGAACCGTACGTTGTAGAGACTTGAGAAGTTGGTCTACCCTACATAATTCGGCCACGCTGAACACGCCGGCCTCTGTACAACCTTCCGTTCTTGAGATATGGCCGAATTAAACCTTTACACGTCCATAACGTCGTCACCGTAAGTCACTCCCACTTTTCCGTCACGTCAGTTCCAGCCACATATGTCATCTATAAGTGTGCCAAGTTACAAGTTGTTAAGACATTTGTTTGTGTGCATATTTATGCTTTTTGTCAACTTCAGACGCTCACTGAAGCGGCCGCGTTCGCCCTCCTGTGGCTGTTTCTGGAATAACACCAGAAATGTTCCAAACATTTGAAATCGAAATATCGCGTGAACCGTACGTTGTAGAGACTTGAGAAGTTGGTCTACCCTACATAATTCGGCCTCGCTGAACACGCCGTTCCAACCCACGCCTCTGTACGGCCTTCCGTTCTCGAGATATGACCGAATTAAACCTTTACACGTCCATAACGTCGTCACCGTAAGTCACTCCCACTTTTCCGTCACGTCAGTTCCAGCCACATATGTCATCTATAAGTGTGCCAAGTTACAAGTTGTTAAGACATTTGTTTGTGTGCATATTTATGCTTTTTGTCAACTTCAGACGCTCACTGAAGCGGCCGCGTTCGCCCTCCTGTGGCTGTTTCTGGAATAACACCAGAAATGTTCCAAACATTTGAAATCGAAATATCGCGTGAACCGTACGTTGTAGAGACTTGAGAAGTTGGTCTACCCTACATAATTCGGCCACGCTGAACACGCCGGCCTCTGTACAACCTTCCGTTCTTGAGATATGGCCGAATTAAACCTTTACACGTCCATAACGTCGTCACCGTAAGTCACTCCCACTTTTCCGTCACGTCAGTTCCAGCCACATATGTCATCTATAAGTGTGCCAAGTTACAAGTTGTTAAGACATTTGTTTGTGTGCATATTTATGCTTTTTGTCAACTTCAGACGCTCACTGAAGCGGCCGCGTTCGCCCTCCTGTGGCTGTTTCTGGAATAACACCAGAAATGTTCCAAACATTTGAAATCGAAATATCGCGTGAACCGTACGTTGTAGAGACTTGAGAAGTTGGTCTACCCTACATAATTCGGCCTCGCTGAACACGCCGGTCCAACCCACGCCTCTGTACGTCCTTCCGTTCTCGAGATATGACCGAATTAAACCTTTACACGTCCATAACGTCGTCACCGTAAGTCACTCCCACTTTTCCGTCACGTCAGTTCCAGCCACATATGTCATCTATAAGTGTGCCAAGTTACAAGTTGTTAAGACATTTGTTTGTGTGCATATTTATGCTTTTTGTCAACTTCAGACGCTCACTGAAGCGGCCGCGTTCGCCCTCCTGTGGCTGTTTCTGGAATAACACCAGAAATGTTCCAAACATTTGAAATCGAAATATCGCGTGAACCGTACGTTGTAGAGACTTGAGAAGTTGGTCTACCCTACATAATTCGGCCTCGCTGAACACGCCGGTCCAACCCACGCCTCTGTACGTCCTTCCGTTCTCGAGATATGACCGAATTAAACCTTTACACGTCCATAACGTCGTCACCGTAAGTCACTCCCACTTTTCCGTCACGTCAGTTCCAGCCACATATGTCATCTATAAGTGTGCCAAGTTACAAGTTGTTAAGACATTTGTTTGTGTGCATATTTATGCTTTTTGTCAACTTCAGACGCTCACTGAAGCGGCCGCGTTCGCCCTCCTGTGGCTGTTTCTGGAATAACACCAGAAATGTTCCAAACATTTGAAATCGAAATATCGCGTGAACCGTACGTTGTAGAGACTTGAGAAGTTGGTCTACCCTACATAATTCGGCCTCGCTGAACACGCCGGTCCAACCCACGCCTCTGTACGTCCTTCCGTTCTCGAGATATTACCGAATTAAACATTTACACGTCCATAACGTCGTCACCGTAAGTCACTCCCACTTTTCCGTCACGTCAGTTCCAGCCACATATGTCATCTATAAGTGTGCCAAGTTACAAGTTGTTAAGACATTTGTTTGTGTGCATATTTATGCTTTTTGTCAACTTCAGACGCTCACTGAAGCGGCCGCGTTCGCCCTCCTGTGGCTGTTTCTGGAATAACACCAGAAATGTTCCAAACATTTGAAATCGAAATATCGCGTGAACCGTACGTTGTAGAGACTTGAGAAGTTGGTCTACCCTACATAATTCGGCCACGCTGAACACGCCGGCCTCTGTACAACCTTCCGTTCTTGAGATATGACCGAATTAAACCTTTACACGTCCATAACGTCGTCACCGTAAGTCACTCCCACTTTTCCGTCACGTCAGTTCCAGCCACATATGTCATCTATAAGTGTGCCAAGTTACAAGTTGTTAAGACATTTGTTTGTGTGCATATTTATGCTTTTTGTCAACTTCAGACGCTCACTGAAGCGGCCGCGTTCGCCCTCCTGTGGCTGTTTCTGGAATAACACCAGAAATGTTCCAAACATTTGAAATCGAAATATCGCGTGAACCGTACGTTGTAGAGACTTGAGAAGTTGGTCTACCCTACATAATTCGGCCTCGCTGAACACGCCGGTCCAACCCACGCCTCTGTACGTCCTTCCGTTCTCGAGATATGACCGAATTAAACCTTTACACGTCCATAACGTCGTCACCGTAAGTCACTCCCACTTTTCCGTCACGTCAGTTCCAGCCACATATGTCATCTATAAGTGTGCCAAGTTACAAGTTGTTAAGACATTTGTTTGTGTGCATATTTATGCTTTTTGTCAACTTCAGACGCTCACTGAAGCGGCCGCGTTCGCCCTCCTGTGGCTGTTTCTGGAATAACACCAGAAATGTTCCAAACATTTGAAATAGAAATATCGCGTGAACCGTACGTTGTAGAGACTTGAGAAGTTGGTCTACCCTACATAATTCGGCCTCGCTGAACACGCCGGACCAACCCACGCCTCTGTGCGTCCTTCCGTTTTCGAGATATGACCGAATTAAACCTTTACACGTCCATAACGTCGTCACCGTAAGTCACTCCCACTTTTCCGTCACGTCAGTTCCAGCCACATATGTCATCTATAAGTGTGCCAAGTTACAGGTTGTTAAGACATTTGTTTGTGTGCATATTTATGCTTTTTGTCAACTTCAGACGCTCACTGAAGCGGCCGCGTTCGCCCTCCTGTGGCTGTTTCTGGAATAACACCAGAAATGTTCCAAACATTTGAAATCGAAATATCGCGTGAACCGTACGTTCTAGAGACTTGAGAAATTGGTCTACCCTACATAATTCGGCCTCGCTGAACACGCCGGCCCAACCCACGCCTCTGTACGTCCTTCCGTTCTCGAGATATGACCGAATTAAACCTTTACACGTCCATAACGTCGTCACCGTAAGTCACTCCCACTTTTCCGTCACGTCAGTTCCAGCCACATATGTCATCTATAAGTGTGCCAAGTTACAAGTTGTTAAGACATTTGTTTGTGTGCATATTTATGCTTTTTGTCAACTTCAGACGCTCACTGAAGCGGCCGCGTTCGCCCTCCTGTGGCTGTTTCTGGAATAACACCAGAAATGTTCCAAACATTTGAAATCGAAATATCGCGTGAACCGTACGTTGTAGAGACTTGAGAAGTTGGTCTACCCTACATAATTCGGCCTCGCTGAACACGCCGGTCCAACCCACGCCTCTGTACGTCCTTCCGTTCTCGAGATATGACCGAATTAAACCTTTACACGTCCATAACGTCGTCACCGTAAGTCACTCCCACTTTTCCGTCACGTCAGTTCCAGCCACATATGTCATCTCTAAGTGTGCCAAGTTACAAGTTGTTAAGACATTTGTTTGTGTGCATATTTATGCTTTTTGTCAACTTCAGACGCTCACTGAAGCGGCCGCGTTCGCCCTCCTGTGGCTGTTTCTGGAATAACACCAGAAATGTTCCAAACATTTGAAATCGAAATATCGCGTGAACCGTACGTTGTAGAGACTTGAGAAGTTGGTCTACCTTACATAATTCGGCCACGCTGAACACGCCGGCCTCTGTACAACCTTCCGTTCTTGAGATATGACCGAATTAAACATTTACACGTCCATAACGTCGTCACCGTAAGTCACTCCCACTTTTCCGTCACGTCAGTTCCAGCCACATATGTCATCTATAAGTGTGCCAAGTTACAAGTTGTTAAGACATTTGTTTGTGTGCATATTTATGCTTTTTGTCAACTTCAGACGCTCACTGAAGCGGCCGCGTTCGCCCTCCTGTGGCTGTTTCTGGAATAACACCAGAAATGTTCCAAACATTTGAAATCGAAATATCGCGTGAACCGTACGTTGTAGAGACTTGAGAAGTTGGTCTACCCTACATAATTCGGCCTCGCTGAACACGCCGGTCCAACCCACGCCTCTG
>NC_090913.1:781009-821009 GCF_040956055.1 Brachionichthys hirsutus
CACTGGGAGGAATTGCTCAATAAATAATTGAAGGGAAATGTATAAATAATTTCCCGTCCTAATCGACTCCAGCGCTGCTGCCAGGTCTCTAAAGTGATGCGCATTCCTTTGGACCGCCGGCCTGTCCTGCATGTCGCCTCATGGGGGCGCTCTAGTTATACCATTGGAACCACCTCCTCAGTTTACTAAATAAATGCCCCCCCCCCCATAAAAAAACAACAGACCGGCCTTAACGCTCGATTAAAATCCGGTTTTTGGGAAGTCTACTCTTGTTATCAGATTCCCGGCTGCTTTCAGGAAATGAGAGCCTCTTTTGTGTCCCCAGGGTGAGGACGGTCCAACAGCCCGGTCCGGACGTCCACTGCCTGTCTCACTGAATCCTGGATCAGGCCGTGCTCTTCCTTTCACTCATGTCTTTTCTTTTTCGAGTTCCCCTCTTCCCCTTCATGCCACAGCTTCCGGTGTCCTTGTGCGCATTAATAAGGGTTTGCTAACGAGGCGGCGTGGGGGCTCATCATTCATTATATCGTTAACGTTTAATTGCACAGCGCTAATCCGAATAACCATCTCGCACGGTTTAATTGCTCCTCGCTTTCTGGTGCGACCCCTCCCTCGCTGTTGCTTCACATGGATGAGGTGAATGTTGGATTTGTGTTCATGACGATCATGTTCAGGCTTTTAGGGAAATAAAGAATCGTAACTCGGGGATATTGGGAGCGTTGCAGCGGTGTCAGAAACCTCGCCCTGTTGCCAACGCGCTGCTGCTTTCATCTTTCCTGTCGCTCCCAGTTCTCCCATTCCCTTCCCTCTGTATTTATTTCCCTGTGTTTGTGTGTCTCCACCCGCCTCGCCTTCATCCGTCCCACGGTGCTCCTCTAATCGTTTCAGGTCCAGGACAGGTTCTGTGGCTTCCCGACTGGCAAGGAGGAAGAAGGGAAGCAGGAGATTCTTCCTCGGTCACTCACCTGCAGAAGAAGAAAGAAAGACGAGACAAAGATGAAGCGCCGCCGCGAGTGGATGGCTGAGAGTGAGCGCCGTCATTAGCTTCCATCCATCCACCCTGCCTCCGCCCAAAGCATGGCTCTCCTTCATCAGACTGCTCTTTGTATCCTGTGTACGAGGCTTCATGAACATTTCTGAAAGTTTGTGCAGATGTAGTCTGCACAAACGGATGCACGGGAGGAAGTCCGAGCTTCAGTGCTTGTTGGCTCCGCCTACCTTCACCGTGTTGTACCTGGGGGAACCTCGTATCCTGACTCCTGCTCTTAACAGCATCCCCATGTCTGTGCATTAAGTATGAGGCTAACGCTGGCAGTTAGCATGAAGCTAGGACAGCTCTCAGCTGCTTTTACTCTCTCTTACTTGGTGTCAAACGTTCATTTAATGCTCCGGCTTCTTTCAGGTGAGAGACGAAAACCGCTGCTTGGATATTTCCTTTCAGTCTGCTGTGACTTCCTGAATGAGCCTTTTCCATGCTCTTCAGGGCATTTTGGAAGGTTGGTTACTTCAGCACCAGGGGTGGATCTAAAGTCAGACCTTTGGTGGGGCCCAGCCCCCACAGGTAGGATAGATGTTGGTGTATGCAGAATGCTAAAATCACACACAGCAGAGAATTGTGCCGCCAACATTGTGACTCATCATTTGTACAGCACTGTAGCACCAATCTCGTTATTAAAAAGACCGCTGACCAATGGGAGGGCGTGAACTACTGAAGGGTTAATCGAACTAGGGTTAGATGCTATTAGACGACCTTTTGCTTCAGTAAGTACAATTATTATCCAGAAATCAGGTGTTCCAATACTTCCTGCTCTGCTCTGCCTTCCTATTGTTCTCAGACAGCCAACCCTCCTGACATTCATTCCTCCTTCTCCTCCCCCCTCTTCTGAGGGAGGGACAAATGAATGATGCTCGCCAGCATGGACACACAACTTTCCCCCTCTTGCTAACGAGCAATGCTAGCGCTATTGACCTACTTGTGGACTAAGAGGAAATCCAATCACAAATGCCTCGGGTCGCTTTCTTCCCACTTTAGGAGATTAAAAGATTCAATTCTCTCTGCCTATCCACGCTCGTCATCATCGTTTCTCCGACCTGCTCCTCCCCGAAGCCCAGCCCCGCTGACTGCCACGCTCCCCCCCCCCCCCTTCACTCATTAACTAAGTTTTCAGCCTCTTTTACAAACTTGCTCTTTGTCTTTCCCGTCCAGACGAGAGGAGAGCAGCCATGCAGATAATTATCTGTTATTGGACGGACGGTCTAATCCCGCCCGCTGCCGAAGGACGATGAATCACTGGCACAATGTTCACAAGTATGCGCAAGTATGCGCAAGTATGCACAAGTATGCACAAGTATGTACACATATGTACTAGTATGGAGACATATATGTAC
The DNA here is from genome assembly GCF_040956055.1 of Brachionichthys hirsutus. Classification (NCBI taxonomy): domain Eukaryota; kingdom Metazoa; phylum Chordata; class Actinopteri; order Lophiiformes; family Brachionichthyidae; genus Brachionichthys; species Brachionichthys hirsutus. The sequence continues at coordinate 783,398 of NC_090913.1, forward strand.
TAGTATGCAAGAGACCAGAACTCAGTCAGACTCACCTGTGATAGACGGACACGTATTTCCGTCAGCTGTTAGATATGATCTGTGCCAACCTTCATCAGGCAGGGACACACACACGCACGCACACACACACACACACACACACACACACACGGCAGTGGGCGTGCTGTTTCTGGTCTCCTAACAAACATGCCAGACCGGGGGCGTCTCAGAACTGCGTGGGTTCCCCAGAAGGACAAAAGCTTTTCTGAAACACTTAAATGTTTAAAGGGAAATCAATCTACTTGATCAGCGTGGATCATTCAATCGATCAGGGGTCCTCAGGTGAAGTGTTCACACGCTCATGCTGCAGCTGGACTACAAAGACCAGAGCTTCTTTTGCTGCTGCCTTATAACAGACATGATGGTTTAACTACAGCCCCCCCCCCTTCAGACATCAGATCGGGGCGTAGAGAGGCAGGTGGGCAGGTGGGGGTCAGGTAGATACCCTACAGCCGAGGCTCCGAGTGATGGGAGGTCAACGTCCATGTTGGTAATAAATATACAAAGCAGACAGTTCTCTGCAGTTTGTAGGAAGAAACGTTTGTCGTATATCATCATCATCATCATCATCATCATCAGCAGCCGTGACTCGTGCGTTCCTAGAAGAATTACAGCTGAGGAATGTCTTTATTTAGTCCCATAAGGAGTCTGCGGTGCGCCTGGTCGGAGAAGCGGCTCCCTACGTTGGTGATTGTACTTGATGTTTACCGGGATTAGGGACTTCGGTGCTCCACATTTGGGTTCATGACCAAAAAGCTACTGATATTTCCTTCAGCTGCAGCTGCGCTGTGTTGGGTGCTAATTAGCTCCCCGCAGCATGCGAGCCCATCGTTATTAGAGCTGGAGTGGAGGGAACATTGTTCTTCATCTAAAAGGGGACCTGCTCTGATCCCACGTCCCGTTTGGGTGTACGGCCCACATGGATCTAACCCAGATCCATGTGGATCTATGGATCTAACCCAGATCCATGTGGGCCGTAACGGGATCATGGCAAAGGGTGCTGCGTTCTGCAGGGCTGGGAATTCATGTGAGCATCAGATCCTGGATAACAGTCTGCTATGAGCACCTCCATGTACCGCCATGTACTGTACCGCCGTGTACCTCCGTGTACCTCCATGTACCTCCATGTACCTCCATGTACAGCCATGTACCGCCGTGTGCCTCCATGTACAGCCATGTACTGTACCGCCGTGTACCTCCGTGTACCTCCATGTACCTCCATGTACCTCCATGTACAGCCATGTACCGCCGTGTGCCTCCATGTACAGCCATGTACTGTACCGCCGTGTACCTCCGTGTACCTCCATGTACCTCCATGTACCTCCATGTACAGCCATGTACCGCCGTGTGCCTCCATGTACAGCCATGTACTGTACCGCCGTGTACCTCCATGTACCTCCATGTACCGCCATGTACTGTACCGCCGTGTACCTCCATGTACAGCCATGTACTGTACCTCCATGTACCTCCATGTACAGCCATGTACCGCCGTGTACCTCCATGTACAGCCATGTACCGCCATGTACCTCCATGTACCTTCATGTACCGCCATGTACTGTACCGCCGTGTGCCTCCATGTACCTCCATGTACCTCCATGTACAGCCATGTACCGCCGTGTACCTCCATGTACAGCCATGTACCGCCATGTACCTCCATGTACCTCCATGTACCTCCATGTACAGCCATGTACCGCCGTGTGCCTCCATGTACAGCCATGTACTGTACCTCCATGTACCTCCATGTACTGTATGTACTGTACCGCCGTGTGCCTCCATGTACAGCCATGTACTGTACCGCCGTGTACCTCCATGTACAGCCATGTACTGTACCGCCGTGTACCTCCATGTACAGCCATGTACTGTACCGCCGTGTACCTCCATGTACAGCCATGTACCGCCGTGTACCTCCATGTACAGCCGTGTACTGTACCGCCGTGTGCCTCCATGTACAGCCATGTACCTCCATGTACAGCCATGTACTGTACCTCCATGTACTGTACCGCCGTGTGCCTCCATGTACAGCCATGTACCGCCGTGTGCCTCCATGTACCGCCATGTACCGCTGTGTACAGCCATGTACCGTACCGCCGTGTACCTCCATGTACCGCCGTGTACCTCCGTGTACAGTCATGTACAACCATGTGCCGCCGTGTACAACCATGTACCTCCATGTACAGCCATGTACCGCCGTGTACCTCCATGTACCGCCATGTACCTCCATGTACAGCCGTGTACCTCCATGTACAGTCACGTACAACCATGTACAACCATGTACAACCACGTACCGCCGTGTACCTCCATGTACCGCCATGGACCTCTGTGTACCTCCATGTACTGCCGTGTACCTCCATGTAACTCCATGTACCTCCATGTACTGCTGTGTACCTCCATGTACCTCAGTGAACCTCCGTGTACCTCAGTGAACCTCCGTGTACCTCCGAGTACCGCCGTGTCCTGCCGTGTACCTCCGTGTACCTCTGTGTACCTCTGTGTACCTCCGTGTACCTCTGTGTACCTCCATGTTGTTATTTAACCATCAGGTTTGAAATGTCCACGTTGTGTACTAGCTGTCGTCGTTCAGTTTATTAAACATAAACAAACCTCCTGAAACCCCGCCCACTGATGCAGTCATGTGATTGGTTGGAGTTCTGTCCTTGTTTCCTCTGACGTCCATTTATGATGCAGCGTAGAACAATAAATGCTGTATATTCCGTTTCGGGGGTGAATTTAGTTTGAGAGCAACAACCGTGTTACTCCGGACCCCGCCTCTCCCGTCTCCGGACCCCGCCTCTCCCGTCTCCGGACCCCGCCTCTCCCGTCTCCGGACCCCGCCTCTCCCGTCTCCGGACGCCGCCTCTCCCGTCTCCGGACCCCGCCTCTCCCGTCTCCGGACCCCGCCTCTCCCGTCTCCGGACGCCGCCTCTCCCGTCTCCGGACCCCGCCTCTCCCGTCTCCGGACCCCGCCTCTCCCGTCTGCCGTGCTTCACCTGCAGGATTCATCTTCCTGCTCGGCCGCCGTCAGACCTTGTAAAGGATTCGTTGAGCTGATTCTGTCCGCCCACCTTTCGTTTGGGTCCGGTCCGATTCAGCTGTGATGTCACTTTGTAGGCGTGACAGTTCATTTATAGCCCTGCCCCTGAAAGACACTTGATCTTTCACACTGCTGAGATGAAATCGCACCGTTCCTGGCGTGAAGAAGCTTCACTTGTCACTTTGTTGGCAGCTTTTCAATAAAGCACAGCAGGAAGTCACTCAAGGCTGTAACATCCCATAATACTGAGCTCGGCTTTCATGCCAGAGAAGAATGGCGGCGGAGTAGATCAGCTCTGCTGCAGACGGAGGGCAGAGGAGAACAGGTTGAGGACGGGGGGGGTCTCAGACACAGGTGTATTTAGGGGGGGGGGGGGGGGGGGTCTCAGACACAGGTGAATTTAGGGGGGGGGGTCTCAGACACAGGTAAATTTAGGGGGGGGTCTCAGACACAGGTGTATTTAGGGGGAAGGTTATCAGACACAATTGTATTTAGGGGGGGTTATCAGACACAGGTGTATTTAGGGGGGGGTTCTCAGACACAGGTGTATTTAGGGGGGGTTTCTCAGACACAGGTGTATTTAGGGGGGGGGTTCTCAGACACAGGTGTATTTAGGGGGGGTTATCAGACACAGGTGTATTTAAGGGGGGGGTTCTCAGACACAGGTGTATTTAGGGGGGGGGTATCAGACACAGGTGTATTTAGGGGGGGTTATCAGACACAGGTGTATTTAGGGGGGGGTTCTCAGACACAGGTGTATTTAGGGGGGGGTATCAGACACAGGTGTATTTAGGGGGGGGGGGGGTTCTCAGACACAGGTGTATTTAGGGGGGGGGGTTCTCAGACACAGGTGTATTTAGGGGGGGGTTCTCAGACACAGGTGTATTTAGGGGGGGGGGGGTTTCAGACACAGGTGTATTTAGGGGGGGTTATCAGACACAGGTGTATTTAGGGGGGGGTTCTCAGACACGGGTGTATTTAGGGGGGGGGGGTTCTCAGACACAGGTGTATTTAGGGGGGGGGTTCTCAGACACAGGTGTATTTAGGGGGGGGTTCTCAGACACAGGTGTATTTAGGGGGGGGGGGTTCTCAGACACAGGTGTATTTAGGGGGGGGGGTTCTCAGACACAGGTGTATTTAGGGGGGGGGTTCTCAGACACAGGTGTATTTATGGCTGGAGGAGGAGCCTCGAAGGTAACGCTCTGGAGGCTATCCCAGTCCGACCGCTAAATAATGCAGCGGCGTTGAGACGAGAGAGACTTCTAGTCTATTAGGCTTGTGATTCGCTACGTGGGAAGATGACACGTGTCTCTGGAAGACCTCCGTCTTCCCGCGTTGCAGTTATCTTATTAAGCCTGTGTGTGCGCATCCAAGTTTACGACTGACATTTGTCGTGTGTGTGTGTGTGTGTGTGTGTGTGTCTGCCGTCGGCCGGAAGCATCCGTGCCTCTCCTGGACGTGTTTACATCAGAAAAGTGTTTTTGAAAGTGTTCCACACCAAACTTGTGAGGCCTCCTGTGCCCAATTAGACAGTTTGTTTCAGGCGGCGCCGTCGCATGGGCCCGTCTCCTGGCACGCCATCCCATCGTCCCTTCATCTGTCCGCCCTGCAGCCTGAGAGGAATGAAGGAAACGAAATGAGTGTCAGACTTGCCGAGTCACAGCGAGTGTGAGTCTTGGTGTCTTTGAAGATGAGCCTCAAGCTTTCAAAATGTTGATTTTAGACGTGACAATGACTGATAGCGCCGTCTGCTCCAGCATCCACTTCACTGCCTTGCTCCTCTGACTTTTGAGTGGATGTCAGGAGGTGAAGTCAGAGAGGAGGAGAAGAGGGCAGAGAGAGGAGGTGCCAGACTCTCGGCCTTCCTCTCCTGTTTTCCAGGAGAAGAAGCGACACTGACAGCAAGCTGGGCCCTGCTTCTGCCCCGCGGCCCTCAGAGACCTGTAGCGACGCTGGTCGGGGCAGGACACCCAGAGACACGCCCACTAACAAACACACCTGCTCTCATCGACCTGCAGGTTTATTTGCTGGTCAGTGATTTGTCTTTGCACTAAAGCTCTAATTTACTGTCGAGATAAACGGCTGCAGGTTTTTGCTCGGGTGTGTGTTTTAGACAGAACTGTCAAACGCTAATTACTGGCTCTGTGTGAGACACAGATTTATGCAAAGCTAATTTATCTGTTTTTAGGTTTTTGCTGGTAAATAACATTTACATTCTTGACTTAGTTTTAAAAACACGAGTGTTTCTGTTTGGGAATGGCTGAGATGGAGCGTGTGCTGATTTTCTACCAAACAGATGTTCATTAGCATTTCAGAATGTTCCTCTGCAGCCGTTAGCCTGCATTAGCAAGAACCAACTAATTACATAGGTGATGGGCGACACACATCGCGCTCAGTCACACACACACACAAATGTCACGCTCTTCGGCACATCGGTCCACGGGCAGCTGGAAGTGCCATAAATAATGGCTTCAGTTACGGCTATGCTGCTTTAACCTTTCTAATACGAAGAATATTTAATTGGCGCTATTATCAGTTTTGTGCATCCCTTCAAAGTGACTAAACTACAACCTCTACAACAAACAAACAAAGTGGGAGGTCACAGTGAAGTGGGCGGGGTTTATGACATATACTGCAGCCAGCCACCAGGGGGCGATGAAGAGGTTCTGGCCTCATGTTTGACAAGTTGTCATCTTTGCAAAAACTAATGCACGCACACAGGCACACCCATACACACACACACCTACACACACACAGGCACACCTATACACACACACACCCACACACACACACAGACTTCCATTTATCCCCTGAGCGTTTGCCTGACCTAACTTCATAAACTAAATTAGGACAGAAGGTGTTTTACATCGCGGCGAACGGAGTGCAATGAAATGAAATTTGTTACGCAGTTCATGCAAGATGTCTCCCCCAATTGGGGTGAAAGCCAGATTCCGTCCACAGATGTGGCCCCCGCCAAGAATCCGACACGCAGGCTCGCACCAGACGACCAGCAGGAGTGCGAAGGTCTGCTGGCCGTCTCTGTGATCTGCCTGATCAGAGACGGAGACAGATGTGGATTCCTTTATGCCTCGCTCAGCCTCACTCGCTCCTCCTTTCCAGACTCATCACGTCTCCATTTCCGAACTTCGCCGCTGTCCTCCTCCCTGCCCCCTTGTCTCACACACACACACAATGCTGACCTCCTCGTATGTCTTCGCCGCTGTCCTCCTCCCTGCCCCTTTGTCTCACACACACACACACAACGCTGACCTCCTCGTATGTCTTCGCCGCTGTCCTCCTCCCTGCCCCTTTGTCTCACACACACACACACAACGCTGACCTCCTCGTATGTCTTCGCCGCTGTCCTCCTCCCTGCCCCTTTGTCTCACACACACACACGACACTGACCTCCTCGTATGTCTTCCCCGCTGTCCTCCTCCCTGCCCCTTTGTCTCACACACACACGACGCTGACCTCCTCGTATGTCTTCGCCGCTGTCCTCCTCCCTGCCCCTTTGTCTCACAGCACACACACACGACACTGACCTCCTCGTATGTCTTCGCCGCTGTCCTCCTCCCTGCCCCTTTGTCTCACACACACACACAATGCTGACCTCCTCGTATGTCTTCGCCGCTGTCCTCCTCCCTGCCCCTTTGTCTCACACACACACGACGCTGACCTCCTCGTATGTCTTCGCCGCTGTCCTCCTCCCTGCCCCTTTGTCTCACAGCACACACACGACGCTGACCTCCTCGTATGTCTTCGCCGCTGTCCTCCTCCCTGCCCCTTTGTCTCACACACACACGACGCTGACCTCCTCGTATGTCTTCGCCGCTGTCCTCCTCCCTGCCCCTTTGTCTCACACACACACGACGCTGACCTCCTCGTATGTCTTCGCCGCTGTCCTCCTCCCTGCCCCTTTGTCTCACAGCACACACACGACGCTGACCTCCTCGTATGTCTTCGCCGCTGTCCTCCTCCCTGCCCCTTTGTCTCACAGCACACACGACGCTGACCTCCTCGTATGTCTTCGCCGCTGTCCTCCTCCCTGCCCCTTTGTCTCACAGCACACACACGACGCTGACCTCCTCGTATGTCTTCGCCGCTGTCCTCCTCCCTGCCCCTTTGTCTCACACACACACGACGCTGACCTCCTCGTATGTCTTCGCCGCTGTCCTCCTCCCTGCCCCTTTGTCTCACAGCACACACACGACGCTGACCTCCTCGTATGTCTTCGCCGCTGTCCTCCTCCCTGCCCCTTTGTCTCACAGCACACACACACGACACTGACCTCCTCGTATGTCTTCGCCGCTGTCCTCCTCCCTGCCCCTTTGTCTCACACACACACACAATGCTGACCTCCTCGTATGTCTTCGCCGCTGTCCTCCTCCCTGCCCCTTTGTCTCACACACACACGACGCTGACCTCCTCGTATGTCTTCGCCGCTGTCCTCCTCCCTGCCCCTTTGTCTCACACACACACACGACGCTGACCTCCTCGTATGTCTTCGCCGCTGTCCTCCTCCCTGCCCCTTTGTCTCACACACACACGACGCTGACCTCCTCGTATGTCTTCGCCGCTGTCTCGCTCTAATCCACTGGTCCGGCCTGTTGTCAGCAGCACTCTGGTTTTTATGATCACCCTCTGAATGTGCAGTGACCTTGGACATTATTCATACACAATGGATGGGGCTGTCCACGCTGGGGGGCACAGCGTGTGGGTGGGGTGAAGAGTGAGTGTACCAATTTAAAATGAGGCTGAACATGAAGCAGGAGGCCCGTTTCATTGGGGCGCTGGTGAACGAATGAATGATGATCTTTCTGTTCTTGAACAGAATAGAATGATAAGCAGTAACGTTACAATATACACGTAAATAAAGTATTTGTAGTTCTTGTTGCCACCGGTTTTATAGCAGTGTGAGCTAGCAAGGCGACTCTTCTGATTGGTCAGTTATCTGCAACACAAACGGTCGATAGGAGTAAAATTACACAACCTGCACCAGAGGCTTTGGTAACACACGCACACACACACACACACACGCACACACACACACACACGCACACACACACACACACGCACACACACACACACACGCACACACACACACTCCTGTGCGTATTTAGCTGCACGCTGTGAGCTACCTGGCACTGACTGAAAGCTAAATCTGTTGTGACAGACTTGTGATCTTGATTGGTCACAGCAAACGCGCCACCAGTTTCAACGCTCACCCTGAGCTGAAATAGCTTTGACCCCCCCTCCCCCCACCTGCGGCCCGGCGCTGCTGTTCGGCTTCAGAGGAACGCTGACGCTCATGCCTCGTGCTTCCAGCACGCCTCGGCCTTTCCCAACGCACGCCGCTCGAAGCGCTTCCTGCAGTCATTATCTCCCGATATGGGTTTTAAGGTTTTAGTGGTGGAGCGTGCCGGTCCCCTCCGGATATTTAAAGGAAACAATGCAAAGCCGATAGAGCGACGCTAATTCACGCTTTTAATCACAGCTCTGAGACTCCTGCTCAGACGCAGCAATATTCCTTTGTCAGATCTTTTTACACCAGTTATTGTGCGTGAGCTGGTCGGACATTTAAACGTGCGACACGGGGGTGCAACACCCACTTCCTGTTAGAGCTGTTGCTATTGGCGACTGTTGAAAAGGTGAAAACGGCCCAGAAATGATTTCATTGAAGTTAACAGAATGTCCGTTTGTTCTCCTGCTGGAGTTAAATGAAGCTTGCAGTGAGCTGCGCTAACTCATGAACTATTTTAACTAAAACGTTAAATGAAATTATCTAAAATAACAGGCTGGGATGACAAACATGAATGACATGAAGAGAGGCATCCTGGTTTGATGTGAAACTTCCTGCCATGCCTAAAACAACACACTTCATCATTCCTCCTGGGTGTGCCCGTCTTCCTCTTTGTCTGTCCTTCCCGTCCTTTTATGCTCGTGCTCTTTATTGTATTTGTGCATTCACTGTGACCCCCGTCTTCCCGAGCAGCCTCAGACCTCAGCTGGGAAGACGCTGCAGCCATTTGCTCTGCTGAAGCATCTCCATGCCAACAGGGATTCCAGGACCGTCCATTGTGTGTACTTGTGTGTGTGTGTGTGAAGCAACACAGCAGCCAGGCCATGTGATTATATTGTGAAATATGAATTCAGTGCATCCATCCCTTACATGAACAGATGAACTGCTGCCGGTTGAGTCTCCAGCAGTCAGATCGTCTCCCTTTCTCTTTTGCGTTGTTCATTTTTCCTGGAACTATTTTCCGGACTTTCTCCTCCGGCTCCCTGAGGAAACACACAGAATTGATACTTGTTACCGTAGTTACGAGTTTCATTCACTAACAAGGATTTTATGGTCATTTGTGACTTAGAGTGGATAAAAATGATTCCATCTAAACTCGTTGTTGGTGTCTGGGCGGACACACACACACACACACACACACACTTACACACACACACACCTCCTCTGCTCTTTCGTGATGGTGGGAGGACCCAGAGAGATTTCGGCACCCGGGACCGTCTTGGGGTGCGTTTGGATCATCCGTTGGGAACGTCTGATGATGTCGGAGCTTCATCCTCCTCCCAGATATCAGTGAGCCGTTTCAACTGCTCTGGTTTGGTTAGATGAACGTAAACGGCTGATAACTAGTTTACCACTAAACTTGACAGTGTGGGGGGGGGGTTAACGTTTTAGAGTTTGTTCTCCAACATCGATAAAATAAAAAAAGATGTTGAAATAGTAAATGTTTTTGCCGACGACTGAACTGTAACTTTCCTAACGCTGCATCTCTTGTGACCGCAGCCTTGAAAAAGCCTGCTAATGATGCCGGTGCTGCTGGGCCTGCAGGCGTTTGGTGCACAGGGCTCGTGTGTGTGTGTGTGTGTGTGTGTGTGTGTGTCGATGTACCTGTTGTACATCTATTTCTGTTCCTGTCATCCGTCTCTAACGCCGCCCACGATGGGTTAAACGCACAGCGAGCTACACGGCAGCGGGAGCACAGGTGGCAAGGAAGAAGTAAATGCTTTACTTTCTTCATCTCGCATGTGTGTGTGTGTACGTGTGCATGTACGTGTGCGTCATAGCTCAGCTGAACACCACTGTGTTGTTTAAAGCCTCAGTCCAACAATGCCTGGACTGAGTTTGGTGCCCAGCAAAGGTGGAGCTAATGCCCGCTTCCCCTGCATCCGGCAGACGCCTGATGATGCTGACTCTTTGTTCAACAGGAGGAATCAAACGTCAGGAGTAACAGGAAACTTTTTCTTTGTCAAAACAAACATGTCATGTTTGTTTTATCAGCCCTGTGAGACCAAACCACCGAGTTTCCTCATTCCGTCTCATCCTCTCCTCGTTTATTGAGCCAGAGTATTTCTGCACAGTATCACCATTAATTCCTCCTGATGTTTATACACACACAGAATCCAGCTCCGCTGCCTCATAATCCTCAGTGGGCAGCCGGAGCTGGCAGGGAAACGATCCGGTTCATGGAGGACAGAGGGATGGTCAAAGCAGGAATGGTTGGTGAGGCAGGAGCAAAGGCCAGATCACATGACCGAGGAGAGCCGGCAGAGGAAGAAGACGGATGTCAGCGAGGCAGCAAACCGGTCACACCTGTCTGAAGACCACGAGGCGTCAAACACAAAACCCGGGAACGACAGCGGCGGCGTTACACGGAGCAGAAGCCCCGAGTCAGCATCTTCACTGAGCTCCAATCCAGCGAGAGTTTCTGAGGAGGAAACCTCCTCCTAACGCTTGATTCAGGGCCAAACGCTCGGGGGACTCAGGACGCCAGGATTCAGTAACACCCGACCGGAGCACCAGGATTCAGTAACACCCAACCGCATCACCAGGATTCAGCAACACCCGACCGCAGCACCACGATTCAGTAACACCCGACCGCAGCGCCCGGATTCAGTAACACCCGACCGCAGCGCCAGGATTCAGTAACACCCGACCGCATCACCAGGATTCAGTAACACCCGACCGCAGCACCAGGATTCAGCAACGCCCGACCGCAGCACCCGGATTCAGTAACACCCGACCGCAGCACCCGGATTCAGTAACACCCGACCGCAGCACCAGGATTCAGTAACACCCGACCGCAGCACCCGGATTCAGTAACACCCGACCGCAGCACCAGGATTCAGTAACACCCGACCGCATCACCAGGATTCAGTAACACCCGACCGCATCACCAGGATTCAGTAACACCCGACCGCATCACCAGGATTCAGTAACACCCGACCGCATCACCAGGATTCAGTAACACCCGACCGCAGCGCCAGGATTCAGTAACACCCGACCGCAGCGCCAGGATTCAGTAACACCCGACCGCATCACCAGGATTCAGTAACACCCGACCGCAGCGCCAGTATTCAGTAACACCCGACCGCAGCGCCAGGATTCAGTAACACCCGACCGCAGCGCCAGGATTCAGTAACACCCGACCGCAGCGCCAGGATTCAGTAACACCCGACCGCATCACCAGGATTCAGTAACACCCGACCGCAGCGCCAGGATTCAGTAACACCCGACCGCAGCACCAGGATTCAGTAACACCCGACCGCAGCACCAGGATTCAGTAACACCCGACCGCATCACCAGGATTCAGTAACACCCGACCGCATCACCAGGATTCAGTAACACCCGACCGCATCACCAGGATTCAGTAACACCCGACCGCATCACCAGGATTCAGTAACACCCGACCGCATCACCAGGATTCAGTAACACCCGACCGCAGCGCCAGGATTCAGTAACACCCGACCGCAGCACCAGGATTCAGTAACACCCGACCGCAGCACCAGGATTCAGTAACACCCGACCGCATCACCAGGATTCAGTAACACCCGACCGCATCACCAGGATTCAGTAACACCCGACCGCATCACCAGGATTCAGTAACACCCGACCGCATCACCAGGATTCAGTAACACCCGACCGCATCACCAGGATTCAGTAACACCCGACCGCAGCGCCAGGATTCAGTAACACCCGACCGCAGCGCCAGGATTCAGTAACACCCGACCGGAGCGCCAGGATTCAGTAACACCCGACCGCATCACCAGGATTCAGTAACACCCGACCGCATCACCAGGATTCAGTAACACCCGACCGCAGCGCCCGGATCCAGTAACACCCGACCGCAGCGCCAGGATTCAGTAACCCTCGAGGCTCTTTACAGGAGTAGCAGGCAAAGACAGAACCCAACTTGACCCACAGGAGCAAGAACTTTGGAGACGGAGGCAAGGAAAAACTTCCCTTTAACAGGCAGAAACCTTGGACAGAACCTAAGACTCATAGTGTCTGCACTGGCTGGCTTGAGACACTGGGTTGAGAGGTAGAAAGACAGCAAGACAATGACAGAGACGGAGAGAAGGAGCAGACAGAAACATAACGTAACGTATCGTCTGCAAGCGGGAAGCAAGCAATGAGAATTTGTTGGCAGCGTTTGTTTTGCCCCAGTCTAGCCTGTCTTTGTCTTTATTTATACAAGAGCATCGATTCTCCTACACCAACATAAAAATTTACTTTGGTTTTTTTTCCACATGAATTAATCAACATCCTATTTAAATAAATACATATTTCAAAAACACTTTCTCCTCGTCAAACACCTCCTCAGACTATCCTCGGGCTTCTCCTCTCTGTTTCCCCGCCCTTCTCCCCCACCTCCCCTCTGACTCACCTGCCTGCTCCATAATTCCTGTCACCATTGCCACAGTAACTGCATGGATCATGGGGACAGCAGCTGTCACGTGTAATTGAAAAGAGAGTTACAACCTGTGTGTGTGTGTGTGTGTGTGTGAAAGCTCCACCAAGCAAATCTTCTCTGATTTTAACGCCACTTTCCACCTCCTCCCTTTCCCTTCCCGCTCTGCTTGGACATCATATCCGTTCTTCTTTCATCCCCTCTCCGATGCGGTCGCTCTCCTTCTCCTCACCGCTCCTACGTTTGCTGCTTCAGTTCCAATCTGCCATACACGTTTTCCTCCCCAATCTTCCTCCCCTTCCGTCTCCATGCTGAGAAATGAAAGCATGTTTTGTGAAAACGAAGACTACAAATGTGAATTTACCTGACAGTGCAATAAGATAAGATAATTACACTCCTTGCAAGCACTTATTAAGCAAACCAAAATTTAAAATGCCCCAGCGTGGGCTTTTTGTTTTTAATTTGAATAAAACCAAAGCTACTAGCATCAAGAAATACATCAACAATTGCTGGGTAAAATAACAAATATGCAAATGTTTCCTTATTTAAACATATTTTATCCCATTTCTATTGCGGTCTGTGTGTGTGTGTGCGTGCGTGCGTGTGTGCGCTTTGCATTCGGGTCCATATCTGAACTGTTTCAGACACAGATGCGATGCTGACCCATCTCTTCTTCCTCCGTGACGAGGCTGCAGCTTCCTCCCACAGAAGAGGCGTTCCGGTGACTCCGGATTGGCGGTCCGTGTTAATGTGTTCTATGTGAAGAACCGGTGACCTGACAACAGGCTGAAGTCAGGTGGGATAGAGTGTAGGGAATTTCCATATTAGATGGAATTCCACATGATTACACGCCGACACCTAGGAAGTCACGACATTTATTCTCGTATTGCTATCACTGATTTTAATGAACGTTTCATTAGTGACGTCACATAACACAGATAATCAGGGGTTAAATATTGGCCGGGGCAAAGCCACACCTTCAGGGGATGAACTAAAAAGATGACGAAACAGGAAGTTTCTCCATTCAAGCATGGAGCGGGCACGAGAACGTCGTGTTCCTTTGTTTTCTGCTCCAACAGGAGTACCAGCATCTAAACTCTCTACGTCTCTCAGAACTGAAGACGCCTCTTGGATGAAGGTCAAACGTCTTTGAACTTGAACAAGTCCAGTTGATTCTTATTTGTTTGCTCTTCATAATTAATCTGTAGGAATATCCTGGAAGGCTGTTTGCTGTTGTTATTTATTAAAATAGGTACAGGAAACAAAGAAGGGGCCGAAACCACCAAGGCAATCAGAGTCCCCAGGAGTATTAGCATTTTCTTTCTGAATGCTAATATGGTTTCGGCGCCTTCTTTGCTTCCTGCTCCAACAGGACTATAAGCATCTGGACCCTTGAGCCGTCTCTCAGAACTGAAGAAGCTTCTTGGATGAAGGTGAAACGTCTTCGATCAAACTAGAACAAGTGCAGTTGACTCTTTGTTTTTGCCCTTCGTGATTTACCTCGACCTGGATGACGAGAACCTGCACGAACAGTAATAATAATATTGATGCATTGGTTTTATTTCAAGGCACCAAAAGACGCTTTACATGCATTATTCATTCACTCCATAATTGGTGGTGGTGAAGCTACTGTTGTAGCCACAGCTGCCCCGGGGCAGACTGACAGAAGCTAGGCTGCCAGTTTGCACCATCGGCCCTCCTGACCACCACCGACATTCACTCGCTCACTACATTCACACTTTTACATGACAAATTGGAGGGTTAGACTAAATGAGAGTGTAAAATAAACAGTCCAAAAACAGCGAGACGAAGACCCCTCCGATTGCATCTCCCTCCTCCTTTTGTCGGCCTGCCAAACACAATCAGCCACTTTATGTCTGACAGCGGAGAGTCGGGTTGAGCAACGGGATTACACGCTGAGACCGAGGGATTTGTTCATAAAAACAACTTGTCAATCGCTTTAAAGGGGACACATTGACTCGCACAGAGGCTGAGAGAGGACCCTCGCCTCAGCAGCTAAACTCATGTCCTCGGTTGACATGTTCCCGAGACAAAAATACACCCGACCACGTTCTGTCCCCGGAGCTGGACGGCTTGGTGCAGGCGGCGAGAGGAAGCTGAACGACAGCTAACCGGTTGAGTCAGACTCGCCTCGCTTCGTCTGGGCTAATCGAAGTCAAAGGGAACCTAAACCGACCTCCGGCGACATTTTGGGTGGGGTGTACGAGTAGTCTGGCGGTGCAGCCTCCATGGCGGCTGTAAAATGCTAGCAATCATTCCCACGATGTCATCCAAGGTCACTTCGTGTGACCTTGTGTTATTAGCCTGGCCTTTCTCTAGCCTCATTCCTCTTCTCTCCGCATCCATTTCTCCTCCATGCACGACGTTT
Source organism: Brachionichthys hirsutus (assembly GCF_040956055.1). Taxonomy (NCBI): domain Eukaryota; kingdom Metazoa; phylum Chordata; class Actinopteri; order Lophiiformes; family Brachionichthyidae; genus Brachionichthys; species Brachionichthys hirsutus. Next base: position 798,564 of record NC_090913.1, read on the forward strand.
CATTCCGCCATGCGCCGTCCCTCACCGCTTGAGTTGGCTGTCTGAGCCGAGTCATTTAATGTTTCTGCTAAGCTATGTCCTAAAGACAAGTGGCTGTGTATCAAATACCCTGGCAGGAACTGGGGAATTAATATTAGCCCTTATCCCTCTTGCTCAGGGAGAGGAAGAGGAGGAGAGGAGAGACACACGGAGGCTGGGCATGAGGGCAAGGAAGCAAAACACCCTTCAGCTTTTAATTCTTTTAATTCAAAACCAAAAGCGCTATGACACACACACACACACGCACCTACACACATGCACACTTCTGCTTTTTAAAATTCATTTTCAGCTGATGGATGAGAATTCAGGTGAAATCGCGGGTCCAGGTTCACAAGCTGAAGCCACATCAAATCCAAATGACTCGCTAAAATGAAGGCTGATGAAGATGAAGAGCTGGAGGAAGAAACCTCGTGAATTCGTTGAAACAAGTGATTCAGGATTTGTGTCAGGTGATTCTGACATCTCAAAGGGTCTTTAAAAATAGCTTATGATCGAGGATTTTCCAATTTGACAACATTGTGAGTCAGAGAAAGACTCAAAACCCATCTGTTTCACATTGCTTTTAATGTATCATTTTACTGTTTGAATTTTATTGATTTTATAACCGTGTTCACTTTTTTGTCTGTATTTTCTGTATTTCTTTGCTGTTTTTATATTATGTACACTGTAAAGCATCTTTGAGTTCCCAGAAAAGCGCCATATAAATAAAATGCATTATTATTATTGTTAAAGACTCACAAAGACTCACATCCTCCCAGAAAGAGTCTGGAAGGATGAAGAAATATGCTTCAAAGGAAAGTGCAGGAAAAAAGCAGAAAGTACTGAGTGAGGAAGAAACTTGGGATATAAGAAGAAGGCTGCAGGAAGAAAAATGAAGGGAACAGTGAAGCAAGGAGACAGAAATGCAAAAAGAGAAGAAGATTGGGAGGGGGGGCAGGGAAGACCGACATGGCAAAGACGGATAGAGAGCACGGTGCTCAAAGGCAGAGGTTGGCTCGCAGGTTAGAGGGACAGAAGAGCGAGGGGAGGGAGGATGAGAACGGGAATGATGGATGGGTAGAAAGTGGTGAGATGGAGAGGTGGGCTTAGTGGTGATAGATGAAGCAGCCTGCAGACCCTGCCCATCCTGTGCACTGTGTGTGTGTGTGTGTGTGTGTGTGAGAGGCGGTCAGCTGATAGGAAAGCCCATTCGGTTGAAGCGTTCTCCATCTCTGCTGTCTCCTAACGACGAGTCGATGACGCGTGGAGGTCAGCTGCCGGCGAGGAGACCCTCTGGGTCCCACATTAAAGGCCCCCCCCCCCCCCCCCACAGCAGAGGGAGACGGGCAGGCTGCACGTTAGCTACCCGGGTAATATGTGATTGGGTGTAACGCAGGGAGAACGGCACATTAAAATAAATCTGCAGTAAGACGTTCCAGCAGAGCGTTGCTGCATCGGCGCTGCGGGCTAAATGCTAATGTCAGCACGGAAACATTCCCACGACAGCGGGCCTGTTCACGCATGCATTGCAAACATTAAACAGACTTTTCCCTGCATGAGCCCCAGAAGGAAGTCTTTATTTAAATTTACCTGAAGCGAGTATTGTAGGTGCACATATGACATTACTATCACGGGGCAGAATTCAAACACGAAAGGTCATCAACACAAAGATGCAAGTAAAAATGTCTTCTGGATTGTTTGTCGCTACGGAGGCGGAGACTAAATCAAACGTTGATCTCCACGTTCTGTCTGCAGGCTCGACGCAAAACCCAGAAAACAGTACCAAAGGTGACCTAGTGGACAAACTGTGTAATTACAACCCAAGACTTGCTCTCAGACTGCTGCTCCAGGTAAAGTGTTCACCTGGAATCATTGAAAGAAAGAAGGAAGGATAATGGAGAGAGAGAAAGGAGCAGAAGATGCATCCCCATGTTTGGCCAGTACAAGAGGAGTAGAAGGTGCATCCTAGAGCTCGATATACAGAAGTGATCGTTTTTATTGTCAAGGTGAATATTTTGTCACGTTGACATTTCCTTCAAAACAGCATTTTCTTCTTAATTGAACTGAATGAGAAGCTCGTTATTTTCGTGCAGCGCGGCGACGCCTTTCACGTGTCCTTGGGCCATCACCGGTGATCATTTCCTTCATAAATGAATCTCACGTCATTTTAATTAGTTAGTTATTTGTTTTTTTTAAATAGCTGTCGGAACTTTAAAGCTTTCATCGTACGAAGACTCCGGACGGCAGCGCAGTCGTAGAAGCATTGGGTCTCAAGTGGGAGGCGACAGCGAGGAAGGAGAGAAGGAGAAGGAGCAGGCAGAGGGAGCCAGGACTGGGGGGGTCGTTCCATCACATGAATACGATTACACAGCTGGACCGGGGACCAAATTATGGGTCAGCTTGAAAGCTGCAAAGGGAAAAGTGAGGGGGGGGGGGGAAGAAAACATGAAGGGTGAGAGAGAGAGAGAGAGACCTGCCTCACTGACAGCTGATAGAGATGAATGTCTGGAGTGGATGGGCAGAGAGGAGAGAGAGGTCTATGATCGATGGAGGGAGCGACCCGGGGCAGAGGACGACAAGGGGGGGGGGGGGGCATTAGGGGCGAGAGGAAGAGCTGAGAAGTGGTGGTCCACGGCAGATTGATGAGGGCCGAGTGACAGCGGTTGAATGAATGGGAGGGTCGTGATGTCGGGGGGGGGGGGTGAGGAGGGCGTTGCCAGAAAGACGATGATGATGAATATATTTATTAGATAGAATGTTAGAGTACAAGTACAGTCAAACAGTAGCATGTATTACAGTACAAGTACAGTCACACAGTAGCATGTATTACAGTACAAGTACAGTCACACAGTAGCATGTATTACAGTACAAGTACAGTCACACAGTAGCATGTATTACAGTACAAGTACAGTCACACAGCAGCATGTATTACAGTACAAGTACAGTCACACAGTAGCATGTATTACAGTACAAGTACAGTCAAGCATCCTGTCTAAGAGGAGCATTCCTAAAAAGCCCTTGCGGTCTTGTTTCCGTTGAAAGTCCTTAGTACATAAATCATCCACAATTAACAATACAAATAAAACTAATATTAAATTACTCCATTGATGTCAAAATAGCAATAAATTAAAAAGACACATAATATGTACAACGTAGGTGGACAAAAAGGGGGGGGGGGGGGGGGGGGGGTTGATCCGGAGAGAGTCGTGATGACTATCTCCGTTTCTGCCCCCCTAAAAGGTGTATTTTTGGGGCCGTTTTGAAGGAGGCCAAAGAGGTGCATGTTTTGAGGGCAGGAGTCAAACAGTTCCACCCTTGGGGGGCAGTATTGTAGAAAGATGATTTACCCATGTTAGTCCTGTAGGAGGGGGTAATCAGGTTGTTGTTTGAGCTCCCTCTAGTGTTGTGGCTGTGGGTGTCACTAAATCTGTGGAGGTGTTTATTCAGGTATGCAGGGATTGAGGGGACTGAGGGCAGAGCTGCATTGACTATTTTAAATGCCAATCCCATTTTGAGTTGTTTAACCCTGTCTTCTACCCTGAGCCATTTTAGGCTAGTGTGGCGTTGTGCATATGGGGCTAGACGATTGTCGCCAACAACGCCACTTTAGGACTTGCACCTAAAGATCTAATTTTTTCCCTCTGGTCCCCAGCTCGCTTTAGCGGGTTTCCCACCCACAGGTCCGCTCACAATGATGACCAGCATGGCATTTACTACTGACAAAAATCTTTATTTAATCCTCTAAAACAAGCTTCCACTAAAAACCACACTTTAAAACGAATTAACCAAGGTTTAGACAAATGTGGTAGGAACTACTGTTAAAGCAACAAAGAAAACCCAACAAAGAAATATAAACGCACTCAAACTAAAGTCTAAACAAAACTCATACAGGAAAACATGCAGAATAACTAAACAGTTCCCCACCACCCGCCAGAATAACCGTAATCAATACGGACACACACATGCAATGCAGGAAGCTAACAACCTAGTAAAAAAGATCTATAACGAAATAAACACAACCAAAGAGGCAAGGCAGTGACCCTCCACGCCAACCTGAATCAAAAGAAACCCCCGTCATTAGAGCGTTACCCAGAGATGTCATGGAACCGTGTTAACCAAGTCAGTTCTACCTGCCTTCAAGACGACCACACCCAGCTGGCTCACTCCCGCCCCCTTCAGCCGGACGGTGGATAGTGAGACCGGGAAGGAGGCAGGGGAAGCGCCTATATACGCCCCGCCCCATCAGTGGCAATGGATTACAGGTGCTTCCACACCTGCCTGCTAATTGCCACCAATCACCCGGTTACACTAGCAAAATGTCCAGGAAGAAGGGGGGTCATGGGCCCCAGATTGAGGAGTAGCCGAACGGACGGTCACGCAGCACTCGAACTGAACTGTTCCAGGCTGTGAGTGCATGAAGGGTTAGCCTCGGCGCGCGCACACACACACACACACACTTCCCCCTACAGTAATGGAAGGAGGAAAGGAGTGTTAATAATGTGCGGCGCATCGTGCAGCGCAAAATAAGACCCAGCAAGTCGAGCGTTTTCGTTTTCAATAACTGCCCTGACTGCTCGAGGACTCAAACTAGCTTTCTTTGACCTAGAGGACATCCTCTTCACGCAAACCCACTCCCAACGTGATAAATACAGGACTGGTTTTTAACACACATTAGTCAGGAGATCTTTATTTGACTGGAAACAATCACCAGTGCTAATGTTGCATCGTGATATGTGCATGATAGCAAGTATACTTTTAGTTTGTTAATGCTCAGCTGATCTCCACACGGAGCAGCTGATTGCAGAGGGATCCACCATGCAGAAGCTCTGGGATCATGTTGGTTCTTCTGCATGCCTGATTTATAACTGATTTATAACGCGTTAACGGCCTGGGTTCAACCACGCACATCGTGTTTCCGCTTCACTCGCTGGATGACGCTCATGTCTGTCTGATGGTGTGTTAGCTTCTCTTTCGAGAAGGACTTAGACCCCATCACACGCTGGGACGACGAGCAGGTCCAGCTACACAGCGAGACGCAGGCTTTCACTCCAGGCAACGCTTTTTGTTTTGTTTTGTTTTATTCTTTATTTTTTAACGTCGGCTACTTTCTCTTTCTCATCAGTCTTGCTCACAGCTTTCTTTTCTAACCATTCTGCAGACATCCTGTCCTCCTTTCATTCCCATCGCCTTCCACCCGGCCCTTGATTTCTCTCTGTTACCCTTCAGCCCCTCTCCCACCTCGTGTTTGCCTCGGTGTGTGTGGCAGCTGGTGCTTGTGGTTATTTTTCAGGCGGCAGCCCAGAAGATTGGACTGTCATAATCTATGGTCCTGAGTTATAAGTGTTTCTAACCCAAACCCGGGGAAGGGGCCATTTCCCTCCCCCTCTCCCTCCCTTTTCTCTCATCGTCTCCCACTTGTCCTCCCATTTCTTGTCACTATCCATCACCATTTATTGTCTGAAGCGGCTGCGATTTGGACTCATGCTATTGATCAGCAGCCATGAAGTTCTGCTCCCAGTCACGCATTAATCTGAGGTTTACGGGGTGATTCAGGATTTGATTGGTTTTTATTATTGAAACTGCTCGTGTTAATTGAATCAATGAACGAAGCATTCACCCGGCCAGCTAGCTGCACGGTGTCAAAGTCACATCACACCCTGGCTAGCTGCTGCTAGCTGCTGTCAGCGGTTTTTGGGCTTTAATTTGCATTCTCTTTCATACAATTATTATTTTAATTCTGCTCCTAATTTAATTTCCCTTGTGCTTAAGTGCAGTCTGTGTTTCTGTGGTAGCACGCATGGGTGGAATGCTGCTAGCTGAAGTATCATACAAATATCAGGTGTGGATAAAAACTCATCATTTCTCCTTTGCTTGTTCAAAGCTGCTGGGAATAAATCCTTCTTACAAAGACCCAGCTGTTCCTCCTTTATTTTGGAGGTAGTTGAGCGATGCTAATGCTAACAGCTTTTTTAAGGGATAAACAGGTTAAGAATGAAAGAAGAGAAGCAGTGTTGCTGTTGAGAGCATGTGAGCTGCAAGTAAAGGGACAGAATAGTGAGAAAGGTTGGCGCAGTAAATAAAACATTTTCCCGATATGACCGGAGGAAGGACTTCTCTCCCACCGCTCTGGAATTCTTCTGTATTTTGCAGGTGTTCCTGGTTTTGTCCCCTAAACCCCCTTCATCCTCTACCTGCCTCTTCTTCACACATGAGCAACGCCTGAGAGTTTTCAGCTCATTCGACGAGATCAGTTCATTAGAAAGACGAAGCACATTCCCTCTAATGGGCAGCAACGAGGGAGAGCAGCTCGCCTCCCTCGCTCGCTAAATGATTAGACTGAGGAGACGCACAGGTGGAGAGCGAGGGAGAAGGAAAACAATCCTTTCACTCTGGTGAGATGGGGATGCAGGGATGGCGTAGAGACAGCTGCTATACCCACGAGCCGTAAATTGCTAAAACGTATTTTGAAGCGTCTCTCTCCTCCTCAGAGAAGTCAAGGTCGTTCTACACAACGCTGCAGGACAGCACGCTGAAAGTAACGCGGACACCTGTTAGATTTCACTCCCTTCTCTTCCATTACTGCAGCCTAGCGACTCAGTAATGAATTTAAAGCTCACTTTTTAATGCACGTCTGAGTCCTTCGTTTTCCAGGCAATGGCCTGAGGTGTAAAGCAGGAAAAAACTAAAAGCCAAATTCCTGCGGATTAAATCCTGGCGACTCGTCTCGAGGGAGATGAAGATAAAGATTGAGCCGCGCTCAAGGGAATAAAACGGCTGCTCAGATGGAGACGAGAAACAGGAATGAGATCATGAGAAAGCCTGAAGAGCTCTGCATAAACACACAAAGGCACCGCGCTAAGCCGGCGCTGAGGAACATCACAGCTCCCGTCCACTCGGACCTTAAAACCAAAGAGTCCAGCTCTTCCTCAGCCTTCGTCTAAATCACAACACGCTGAAGATTGGATCTGCCCGAGTACTGGTCTTCCCTTTCCCCAACCCTGAAGTCTCATTTTGACATGACGACATTACGATCCATTTAGGCCATCCACTCAAAAATAAGAATGTCAACGGCAATAAAAGGAGGAGCTCCGGAGTCATTTAAGTTCTGCAGCAGGAAAGCTGCAGATGTTCTAACTTGCTGTTTGCGGTTGGAGTTAGAAATGAGATCCACTAAAGTCGAGCTTAATCCCTCTACCTTCATAACAAAAGTGCATTGTGCTTCAAAAAATCCTGCAAGCCACTGACTTATCTGGTGGCACTGATCCGAAAGGGAAGGGGGGGGGCGCAAAGACTGAAAGGATACGAGCAAAATAAAAGATCTATGAAAGGTTAGAAGAGTTTTATTAGATCTGGGAGTCACATTTGTTGGAGAGCGAATATGATTTTCTTTATCGGCAGCAAACAAGATGTTATTTCTGTAATAAGTTTCTGTTCTGCTGTGCTGCGAGTCCAAGGCGGAGCCAACAGACGAGCAGCGCTCGCTCTGCTCCGACTCCAATCCTTAAAGTTAAGGTTAAAGTTCTGCGTAAACAAAAAGTCATTATTTGTTCATTAAATAAGATTTGACGGTCAATTTATTCATATTTTATCAAACGGTAACTCTTTTCCTCCTATATATATTGTTTAAGGACTTTCAACGGAAACAAGACCGCAAGGGCTTTTTTGAAATGCTCCTCTTAGACAGGATGTTTGACTGTACTTGTACTGTAATACATGCTATTGTTAGACTGTACTTGTACTGCTCTAACATTCTATATAATAAATATATGCATATATATATATATATATGCGTTTGCTTTTAAAAAGCAAAGATGTGTGTTAAAATGTGGAAGACGTGTGTGTGTGCGTGTGTGTGTGTGTGTGTGTGTGCGTGAGACACAGCTGGAGGTTTAATTAAATTCAACAAAGAGGGTGTGTTTCTGACAGAGAACTTTAGTTTGTCCATTGATGCAGCTTAGCCACACTGGATCTTGAGAGGAACTCGACTGGCGCAGTGTTTGTCTGGTATTTCTTCACAGACAGCGCATCGCCTGTGCTGCTGGAGGTCGGTTACCGCCTCGGCCTCCCACGGGTGCATGAATAGGAACAAATGTGTCTGAATCTGCCCATCCGATAGAGAGGTACGGCGGACATGTCTCTACCTCAGGCCTGTAAACAGCCTGCAGGACGTTTGGACGTGTATTCAGGGGGGAGTGTGATTTGTCACTGCTGCAGCAACCTCAGATAGAAGGCGTGTGAATATAGACGTTGACATTCAGTGATATTTGAAGCTCCGACACACAACGTCTGTACACATCTGGCTCCTGATGCTTTGGTGCTGTTTCCTCATTTTGACCCACACAGGCAGAATTCAGCGAGAGAAAGAGGCCATGATGAAACCGCCTCACCTCGAATCTGCACTCACTTTGGTGGCTGCAGAGCCGGCTCTAGGCATAGGCGAACTAGGCGGTTGCCTAGGGCGCCACCAGCTGGAGGGGGCGCCACTCCAAGCCTCGAAAAAAAATTATATTAAAAAAAAAGAAAAAGAAAATAAACTCATAATAGTTATAATTTATAGCCCCAACGGGCGCCCTTTTCTCATGCTCTGCCTAGAAAATAAAAAACAAACAAATACAGAAAAAATTAATCCCCCCCCCTCGTTGTTTGTCATTCTTGGTATGACCTGAAACACAATGCCTTGACCGTCCAAGGAGAGGGGGGAGGGGGCGATTTATCAGTGCGCACCTCAGCTAGACCGTGACAGTTGCTGCTGCAGAGAGCAGCTTCTCCAAACTAAAGCTTATAAAAACTTACCTGAGATCCACGATGTCACAAGAGCGTCTCAATGGACTTGCTTTAATAAGCATAAATCATGAGCTTTCAAGACAGGTATCATTTGATGATACCATCGATGCCTTTGCTGCAAGGAAGTCCAGACGTGTAACATTTTAAATGTAAGCTATCATTATTTGCTATGTATCTGTTTTGCATTGTTTGTGTGGAAGCTGTCAGGACTTTTAATTTCCTCTTAATCTGAACAGTAACCCTGTTTTATTTGTTTATTTTATTTTATTTTATTTTATTTTATTATTTGTATTGTATAGCGTGTGCTAGTTGTTTTGAAGAATAATTAAACTTTTAAGGTCCGTCATATGGCTGTTGTTATTAGTGTTTTATATATATAATGTTTGCCGTGTATGGGAGGGGGGGGGCAGGGGCGCAAAATCATAATCTCGCCTAGGGCACCAAAATGGCTAGGGTGGCTGCGAGCAGCAGGGAAGCTGAACCAGCCTGAAAGTCCCGGGGCGGGTCCTCCTGCTACTGGAGGGGGCCGAGGGGCCCGGGGCGGTTCCTCTTGCTACTGGAGGGGGTCGAGGGGTCCGGGGCGGGTCCTCCACCTTCCCTGTCGCTCTGCTGTATGGAGGTCACACGGCGTCCGTAGCTATAAATGAAATGATGAATATTTTCCATGACCAGATGAAGAATGATTCCTCATCCTCATGAGCCAAAATAGATTTACTTCACTGGCATTGGCCAAGAAAAGGCAGTCGGGATAAAACTTTATTATTAAAGCATCAAATTAACAGCAAGCAGCATCAATAAAAACACCCCACAATTGCATTACTGCTGCGTTCTGAATGGGGTATTTGGATCCTTATCCTAAACATGAGGGATGTGATTCCTTCCTCTCTCATCGCTGATGTCTGCGTCTCATCTTCCTCGCTTTCTTTGCAGCTTGTCAGACGGCGTCGCTCGACGGCGACTCATCGCTCTGGTTCGATTGATCAACTATGCTGTTTTAAGCCTGTGTGTGTGTGCGCGTGTGCGTGCGCGTGTGCTTGCTGGTGCATTGTTTTGTGTGGAGTTGCAGAAACAGAAACTGCTGACCTCCCTGCTTATTCCTGCGCTTTGTCTCCCACCAGCAGGATCAGGCCTGAACCACTCTGCTTCTCAGCGTTCACCTGCAAAACATGCTGACGGGCAGAAAGTGGTGCAAAGTTCTGAATAGCCAGAGAGAAGGGGGAGTTGTGAGGTACAATCAGAACGATTCTTTTACAGCTTCAAAAATGAGTGGTGTGTTTCTGTGACCTTCGTGTGACCTTGTCCTGGCCGCTCATTCCTCATCGCTTCCATGCGGTGCTGCCGTTGTTGCTTCAGCAGGTGAAACGTGTTTCTGCTCGTTGTGTCAGTTTAGAGAACATGCTTAATAAAACCAGGCGGGTCGTTCTGATGAGTTTGACCTTTCTTCACGAATCATTGAACTAAATTCTCAAAGGCCACATGCTTCTTTGCGGTTTGTATTTCTTTCTTCGGAGCAGCTCTGCAGACATCTTCATCATTCAGGTATTCTATATCTGCATTTATAGATCGGTTCCAGCGATGTTGGGACTGAACCGATGGACTGGACCTGGGTTCGGAGTCAGGGTTGAGTTGAGTTTAGGTTCATGACCAGAACTCAAACTCACCTCAGAGAACACGGATGGCAGCTAATTCGCTATGCTAACGTTAGCGGTGATGGGAACAGTTATCTTTATTACGCTGCGGTACGGACATCCACGCCTGTCGCCTGACTCTCCATCAGGATGATGGGATCAGACACGGAGCTTCCTCACCAACACAAAACCTGGACGCACTTTCCCACTTCCTTGGCACGGAGGCTGGATAATGGCCTACGAGCATCTTGGCAGCGCTTCCACTCTAAAGAAACAAATCAGGTCATTTTATGCATTTACAGTCGCCATTTAGAAAAGTTTCTGAAGGTCATTTACTCCTCTGCTGTCGTTTGTTCTATTCCAGTCAAATGTAATAAAATAATCTCCTCATCCAGGGCTTTTATTCTCTCGCCTGCAGCCTGTTTGTCTTGCAAACTAAACGAAACTGAGCGTACCCTCGCAAAAAAAAGTTAGGATAACAGAGAAAAACATTTTGTTATGGTGCGGAGGAGATTTATTTTTTATTTTCCAAATTCTATTTGAACGAGTGAGAGCAGAGTTTTGTTTTAATGAGTCGGAGAGATGCTGGTTGAAGGTACTGTCAGGGTATTTCCCCTGGCATCCTATGTAAAAAAGATTAAACACACACAAAATGAATCAGGCAGACAAACTTTGATACTTTACCAATCCGGATCGGGAGAGATCCTGCCCGCACAGAGACCTCTGCCGATCCTCTCCCTCGGGTCACTTTATTAACCGTAAAGTAGGCGGTTCTCAGGTATTTGAATAGAACCCTACTCCCCCACGATAGCCCAGACAGGGATTTCCTCTAGACCCGCATGGGTCCACCATCTTTACAAGAATCTACTATGTGACAATGAAAATTAAATAATTATCCTAACATGTACGAAATCATCTAAGGTTACCCTCTTCTTTCGCGGATGAATTTTCACAAACACATGATGTGCGTGTGTGTGTGTGTGTGTGTTTGACAAAATAAAATACAGAATTAAAGGGTCAAAGGTTGTCAAAATCGACTTTCTTATGTTTCCAAATGTCGCTGGCTGCAAATATCTGCTCTGATGTCGCATGTTCAGAAACAGCATGGGTGCCTTCAGCGTTGGCGTTAACAACGGTCCAGGTGCTTATTGCTGACTTGTTGACTTTACTTTAGGAGTAATTCTGCCTCTCGCCAGTCCACACAAGCGAGTCTGGCAACATGTTTCCTGTTTTACGAAAGTGACGATGAGAGACGGAGCGTTCTGATTGGATAGGATTTGGAGAAATACTGCTGCTAAATGGTTTGGCTTCCTTATCAATGTGTGTAATGATGCGTTTGTGCGGTTAAGTATGGATTACATTGTTTTCTAAGCGTGGGGGAAGTTTATGCGGTTTAAAAACCCGGCTACGTGTGTACATGCATCCTACGATGAAAATCACCTTAAATTCACCTTAAACTGATTTGTTCTAAATAGCGACATCACAGAGGCAGCTGAAACACGGGCACGATTTTACCTCTCAGGGTCAACCGTGTTCATTTTTCACCATTTCTCTGGCATCTTTTTGAAAGAGCTAGTGTCTCCGTTCATTTTTTTCATTGGTCGTCGTGGGTAACGAGCATGTTTTCCCAAAATGGAAATTTGTTCCTTTGAACGGCAGTAAACACAAATAAACGAGCGTCCACTTTCATTGGCAGGTCGTTTGTTCGTGACCTCTCACCTTTAGGTCAACCATTATTGAATGTTTATTACGTCTTTATTCTGTTCCTACAGCGTCCTGTTCATTCGAGTTTAGACCCTGGCTTCAGACGAGCGAGGGGGAGGGTGCCATGCTGCCACTCAGCCAATCAAATTCTTGCATTTTAAATGTTATACATATCTAGTTACAAAGCTAAAATAATAATTATTAAAGTCCTTTTTCACAATGCTGTTTATCAAACCCCCCTCTGAAAAACACGGAATGACCTCGTGGATCCAGATCGTAACCGGAGCTGCCTTGTCTAGATCGTATGATGCTTTCGCTGGAACATCAAAGGACCTCCAGCAGTTTCTCTTCGGTACGTTTGATGATATCTCCGACTGTTTTGGATGACTGGGAAGGACAAATTCTTCCAACATGCGGTTCAGAAGCGGGCTCTGATCCGAGAAGATTTTCTTTTTTTTTAGTGTGTTGAAGCACCAGACAAAAGATCAAAGGAAAAGCAGGTGCTAAAAACAAAACTAGAACTAAAATCCATAAAGCAGTGAACGGAGCCTTGGGTCCGTCCGCTGAGGCAGCGAAGCAGAACACGGCGTTGTGTTGTAGGTCAGTGGACCCGTGTAACGCCACTGATAGATTGTGTACTGCTGTCGAGCGTTGGCTAATGTCAGCATGCTAGCACAGTGACCTCAGGCGACGACCATCAACGCCAGCATGTTAGAAAGGAAACGATGAGGACGCCGCTCTACAGTGAAAATACCTTTTGTTGTGCAAATGCAGCGTGAGGGTGGAGCTTATTCTCAGCCTGCTATTATGGTCTGATGTGCTGCTAGTCCATGCAGATGAGAAACGTACCTGAGAGATCAACTTCATTCTGCTCGGGCTCTGCTGCATATTGGTTTTGTAATCATCGGCTGAGTTTCTAATCAGGGAGCTGATTGTGATCAGATCAGACCAGGGTTATAATAGTTTTGGATTTTTAATTATAGTTTAGTTTTAGTTAGTTTTGAATTTGTTTTCTCTAATTCAGTTAGTTTTAGTTAGTTTTTAGAGTGGATTTTTTAGTTTTTATTAGTTTTAGTTTTGTTTTTATTAGTTTAATTTAGTTTTTATTAGTTTTAGTTTTTCATACTTTCAGTTATTTGTCAGATGCAGGATTAAAATATAATAAAACAATACAACTCAACAAAAGATAACATATAAAACATTTATTCAGTAATTTTAAACAACCAACCGTAACAGTCCGCAGCATAGCTGCTAACGTGCTACAATCTCGGACTTAATACTTAATTTGCCGCTGATGATTTGCTCTCAGCGTGGACAAGCTTTCTTGCTCTTGATATCAGCGAGTCAGTATTTGGGTTCTTCAGGCAGCGTTCAGGGTGAGCTGGAGGGTGAGAACCAGACATGGATCCTCTGGAACTTGTTGTTTTCTCCATCTGGCAGGTCAAGCTCTGAGCAAAAAGAACAAACAAATGTAAAACACACAAAGAATAGTACAGTTAAATAATTATGTATTAATTAGGACTGTCTGTAATAACCCTTGTTTTTACAATATTAGATCTGAAATCATGACATTACAATAACGATGATGTCAGTGTGACAATTATACATTTCAGGTTTTAGCGGATGGAGGCTCCAACATTTGTGATTGGCATTTTAGGTTTTGGATCAGAATGAGTAAAATAAATAATTTATTTCCTCTCCTTTTGGGACTTTATGGGGTTTTAATATCAATTAAAGTTTACAACACTGATTATTGTTACATTTTATATCAGCATAAAAGGTCAACAAGACTAATGTATTTGGGACTAGAACCACTCACCAACGTGTTTAGTGTCCTCGTCGTCCGTCTCTAATCCAATCCACGGTTCATCCAGACCATCTCCAGGTCCTCCTGGCTGAGGAGGGCTCCATCGGGGGGGCTCCATCAGGGGGCTCCATCAGGGGGCTCCTCACTTTGGGCTTGGCTCCAAGCAGCTCATCTTCTTCTCATGTCTCATTAATGCAGCGAGCCATGCCCCCCCAGTGTGTGTGTGGGGGGCTCCAGTCGGTGCAGGTTAAAAGCAGTCCCTTATTGTCTCCTTCGCGGTGCTAACTGCTAGCCGGGGGGCTGCTCGCAGTTAGCTTTTTTGTTTCTCTCCGTCGTAATAAACACATCCCACATGGGGCTGGAGCGCTCGGCGCTTCCTGCCGGCTTCCGTCGGTAGTGACGTCACCAACCCGATTCTCAACGAGCAGTGACGGGAACAGCCGGACGGAGCCGCCAGCACACGTAACTCCGAGCAAAATAAATCAATTTAAAAATCGATAAAAACGAAAACGAAGAGATTAGTGTCTTTAATTTTTATTAGTTTTAGTTAGTTTTGTGAACGGACAATACCGTTTTCGTTAGTTTTCGTGTTCTCTTTTAATTATCGTTTTTATTTAGTTCTAGTTAACGAAAATGTTTTTTCAATTCTAGTTTTCGTTTTTTCGTTAGTTTTCGTTAACTATAATAACCCTGGATCAGACTCAGTACAACAACAGATTTCTGTTGTAGTCCAGCGAAGAAAAAAATTAAATCAGGATGCTGGGGTATTTTTCTTTTCAATTCAGCCTTAAACGACCCCCCTACACACACACACACACACACGCACACACTTTTTTGATTTGTCTTACAAGAGATCAGAAACACATGAATCCAGGCAGCCTGCCTGCTGAAGGCTCTTTGGCCGGGCTGCTGATGAATGTGCACGCTCGGCTTTCTTCCCGCCATCGAGACACTTTAACTCGCCGCTCAGAGACATTACTTTCTGACTGCGCCGCTATCGCCGGATGCCAAACTGCATTCTATTACACTTGTCTTATTCACCTTCTGCCAGTAATGTAATCACTTTGATGATCCGCCTCTTGTTCTTTGGTGTTGTCGTATGAGACGCAATATGGCCAGAACAGAGAGCAAAGCTCTGCATCCGACTCTCACAGCGAATCGGATGTAGGCTCCTCACGTCATCCTGTCAAAGCTGCACAAGGATTCTTTACATACAAACTCTGTTTAATAAATCCCCCTAGTGAAGAAAGGGAGAGTGAACTGCTCAGACTCCGATGTAGGGTCGCCAACCGTCCCTATTTGGACACAGGCATGCGTGTCCCGTGTTGAACCGACCGTTTTGTCTCCTGTTTGTATGAGGATCAAACATAAATATATTTATATGGTGTCAATGAACAACAGGGTAATAAGACTTTACGATAATCCGATGTCCCGCCCCTCTCTCGCGCTGTGACCAATTAGGTGACTGAACACTCACACGTTGCCGTGATGTCACAGAATGCGGCTCACCTCATTGGGCGAAGCGCTGTCACGTGAGTGAACTCTATTACGTTGAATGGCGTCACGTGACCTGGACCCGCTCCTGCAGAGACATTACTAAGTGTTGGACTGCAGTACACTCACATTGAGAATAGAAACATTTTACAGCTAGCACAAAAATAACAACATGGAGGAACCAATCTGACCATCAAAACTCTGTTAATCAATGTTAGTATTGATAAAAAAAGCAAAACAAGAAAAGCACTCAGAGAACACAGACCTCCACCAAGCAGCTCGTTCCCCTCCTAACTGGATCTACACCGTCTACATGGTGATCTGGATCAGCACCAGAAGGTTCTAGATTGTTCTTGGTATCTTTATACACCAACCATGAAAAGTAAAAGTGAATCAGAGTTGATGTATTTTTAACTGATCCTTCAATCCATGAATGGGTTTAATGTTAAAATGTAATATTTTTAATGATCAGATCCGGATGAAATTCGGTGGTGAGATAGATACCTATTTTGTGTGCACGTAACTCCACAAAAAAAGGTCTGGGTGCTTGGAAAAACAAATACAGGACAAGACATCAAAGATTGATCTGGATCCTGGTTAAATTCTGGATACTATGATTCAGTCCAAAAAAAGATAGAAGACCCCGCCCAGCTTTATAAGGTGATGAAAAGGCAGTTCACACGAGTCAGAAACATTGCTGCTGTCCACTGTTTATGAATTGGATGTCAAGCAAGTCAATCGCTGGAGACAAATCTGAATATCTGACTCTATGTAATGAATAAAAGCTTTATTAGTGTTCCTAGTTTTGGCACTGTGCTGTAACAGAAAGCTTTATGCAGCTTGTTTAATAAAGTTTATTCTCCTATTTTTTTCTCAGCGAGTTGTCAACCCAACTCAAGTGAGAATCACACCGCAGAGTTTCTTGAGGACAAATGAATCAGAATTAGCATGCAAGACTAGCAGACAGTTTAATCCCTGTGTTGGGACGACTTCAGCTGAGGTCATCCAGAGAGCGTCTGACGCCACGCCGGCTACACGGCGGAGACAGAACGAAGACGCGACGGCCGTTCGTGAGTGTCCTGGCGTTTAGCTCCGTGTGACATCGTCCAATGAAGTGTCAACATGTGGAGAGAAATACAGATTCTGTTTGGTGCTGCCGACGCCATCGTCCCGTCGATAGCGGCTAACGTAGCGGCGTCCTCTGACAACGAAGGCCAGTAGAATCGTCGGCTAGCCCAGGACGAGTTGTTGACTGAATGATGCTTCCTTTCCAAAGGGGGCTTGGAAATCCTTCAAGTCTGTCATCAGGTCGTGGGAGGCGCACAGGTCATGTGATGAAGACCCTGCGGCTCCAGAAGGAGTTCTGGGATGAGTTCAGGTTCACTCCGGAGCATTTGTTCTGTTGCTAGCAACACGTTTACATCCAAAGTCAATGCAAACCAGCAATTGAGCAACATTTACAGTAGCTTTATTACTCCTTCCCTTCATTTCCCCTCCCAAGACTTTTATGACTTCCTGAAAGGGTCGACGGTAATCTGAAATAGATCCTAACTTCATTGAATGTCCGCAGAGAGCATTTAAACGTCCCTCCTTTATCTCAGGTTCATCTTTCTCTACATTCAGTTTCCAACAGTTAACAATATTCCTGATATTTTGAAGGTCATTTTCATTGTCTGGCTTCTCTAAATCACATGCTCATAGCTGCAGCTGATATTATTTACATATTTATCAGGCAGTGTGGGAGATGGCCGTCCCGCTGTCAGACACCCCGTGCGTTTGGAACGCAGCATGCTGACCTGACCCCGCCCAACTGTCAAGAGCAAAGGTAAAAGAAGATCACAGATTTGAGTGACACGATGATTTATGACAGTAGCTGCAGCTGGAAATCAATTAACCAATGAAAAAGCGGATTAGATGACATTAAATTAGATTAGTCTACCTTTAAAAAAACAACAAGCAACAAACATGGCAACTTCAGCAGTCGGTTGTTCTTCTCTCTTTATTGTCCTCTGAGCTTCTTTCCAGCATCATGAGGAGACCTGCCTGATATTTAACGATGCAACTATTCTTATAGAAAATACTTATCCAACTCAAATATCCAATTACTTCTCGAAAACGAAAAGTAAATATATTTCCCAATTTTAGAACAAGATCAATGGCAGCACAGAGAATTCATTTTCCAACGGCGCTTCCTTTGGAATATTTTTTACCCCTTCCGGCCCAAATCATTAATCATATTCTCCAACAGCAGAAGTTATTGGCTTGCAAATATTATTTTTCTCTAAAGCTTCCTCACATTTTCTCATCATAGTTTTAATGAACTGTTTTTTTTTTTACACACATGCTTCTTTCACCATCCTCACTTCTCTGCATGTTACATCATTTTGTTTTGTCTCTGCCTATCATCCATCCAAGCATCCATCCATCCACCCACCCATCCATCCACACACACTGATTGGATTTTTAAAATGAAAACCACTCCCTCTCTTCTTTTCGTCTCGTGCGGCCTCAACTTGCGACTCGTGGCAATCTGTTCATTGTGCCATGATATTAGATAATTAAAAGTCGCCATATTGGAAGATGATGAGAGCAGAAGAGGAAGGAACGGAGGAGAAAGAACTGATGTGGCTGCTTCATCACCACCTGAGGAGAATACTGAATGTGCCAGACGGATCGGGCCTGCTATTGATATTCTAATCAGCTTCTGAGTGATGAAAAACCTCCATATAAATAAAGAAAACAAATAGGTAGACAAAACCCAGAATAACAGCCCCAAGACAAGCAGCCCCCTCCCCCTGTTGTAATCTGTGCTGCTGGTTGCCACCTGGAGGGACGCTGAATGAGCGATAACAAAACCCTGCTCTATTCATAAGGCACAAATAACACCGGCGCTCCGGCCTGTGTCTAAAGCCGGCGTTCCATGCTGAAGGAAAGTCTGTAAATTGATAAGATGCTGCAGTTATTACTTCAGGATTGGCAAAATAAAAACAATATTCAAGCAGGATCAGAATTTCACGGTGCCGCACCCGCATGCGTGGAAGATGAACCGCAGCAGCCAGTGAGGCAGCTCTCTCCCACACACGCTGCTCTTCATAAATGATGATGATGATGATGATGGTCACACTGAGGCAGCTATTCTGACTCCGGTTCTCACGGGGATGAACTCGATGGAAGCTCAAACTGAACATAATTCCTGCGATCCATTTACATCGCTTTAATCGCAGTGGGACTGACAAAAATATAAATCACAAAACAAATAAGGTGCTGAGCCATAATGAAGCTGCTGCGTGATTTACAGGCCTGCCGGAGGCCGGAGGCGGTTCTCCAGGGTTCTCCAGCAACAAACACGATCAATCACCCATTATCAGATTGTGAATTTGTTGACTTATCGCTTACCCACTTATTATGCTGCTGGAGAGGAACACAAATAACGTTCCGCATCAGCCTCAATGAGATCGAGAACGTTACCTCGATATGCATGAAGTTCATGTTGTGTAGTCTCACAAGTATTGATCACAACTGATTAGCTTAAAGGAGAACGTGATGAAAATGAAAGTAAACTTTGGAGATGAATCCAGAAAGCATCCTTTAAATCCAGTTTTATTTCTCTATGTGTTGAGATTCATTTTCTCTTAGACTGATAATCATCTACTGTCATTTGGTGATATACATGGACCTTACTGGACTATACCAGCATGCACCTTACTGGAATATACCAGCATGCACCTTACTGGACTATACCAGCATGGACCTTACTGGACTATACCAGCATGCACCTTACTGGAATAGACCAGCATGCACCTTACTGGAATATACCAGCATGCACCTTACTGGAATAGACCAGCATGCACCTTACTGGAATATACCAGCATGCACCTTACTGGAATAGACCAGCATGCACCTTACTGGAATAGACCAGCATGCACCTTACTGGAATAGACCAGCATGCACCTTACTGGAATAGACCAGCATGTGTCGTGTCCCGTAGGGCATAGGAGCAGAGCAAGACCCCAAAAATGCGGAGACAGAGTTGGGAAACCAAAATAGAGTCTTTAATTGTTCCCAAAACACAAAACACTCAGTCTAAACTGTACTGAGGGGTGGACGGGCTGGAACGTCCTAGTAAGAAACCAACACAAAATCGCAGCCAAACAAAAGTGCAGAAACAACAGCTGGTCGGGAAATCAACTCCGACAAACAAAAATCAAAATACTCAGCTGGTTTCGGTAACTGGCAGAGAACGGAACGGCTTCTCCAAGAACGCAGGGACTGGAACGGGAACTGGACCGAGAAACACGTACGGGAGGCATTTGGGTGATCTGGTAACTGACGGTGGAGACGGAGGGACTTTAAGCAGTGGGGTAATAGGGATGATGGGTTTCAGGTGCGTCTGTAACTGCCGCTCCGTTCTCTGCCACGCCCACTGTCAAGAGAGAGAGGGAGAGGGAAGAAACCAAAACAACCCTGAACCCAAACAGCATGCACCTTACTGGACTATACCAGCATGCACCTTACTGGACTATACAGCATGCACCTTACTGGACTATACCAGCATGCACCTTACTGGACTATACCAGCATGCACCTTACTGGACTATACCAGCATGCACCTTACTGGACTATACCAGCATACACCTTACTGGACTATACCAGCATGCACCTTACTGGGCTATACCAGCATGCACCTTACTGGACTATACAGCATGCACCTTACTGGACTATACCAGCATGCACCTTACTGGACTATACCAGCATGCACCTTACTGGGCTATACCAGCATGCACCTTACTGGACTATACCAGCATGCACCTTACTGGAATATACCAGCATGCACCTTACTGGAATATACCAGCATGGACCTTACTGGAATATACCAGCATGCACCTTACTGGAATATACCAGCATGGACCTTACTGGGCTATACCAGCATGCACCTTACTGGACTATACCAGCATGCACCTTACTGGGCTATACCAGCATGCACCTTACTGGACTATACCAGCATGCACCTTACTGGAATATACCAGCATGCACCTTACTGGAATATACCAGCATGGACCTTACTGGAATATACCAGCATGGACCTTACTGGGCTATACCAGCATGCACCTTACTGGACTATACCAGCATGCACCTTACTGGACTATACAGCATGCACCTTACTGGACTATACCAGCATGCACCTTACTGGACTATACCAGCATGCACCTTACTGGACTATACCAGCATGCACCTTACTGGAATATACCAGCATGCACCTTACTGGAATATACCAGCATGGACCTTACTGGAATATACCAGCATGGACCTTACTGGGCTATACCAGCATGCACCTTACTGGACTATACCAGCATGCACCTTACTGGACTATACAGCATGCACCTTACTGGACTATACCAGCATGTACCTTACTGGACTATACCAGCATGGACCTTACTGGACTATAACAGCATGCACCTTACTGGAATATACCAGCATGCACCTTACTGGGCTATACCAGCATGCACCTTACTGGACTATACAGCATGCACCTTACTGGACTATACCAGCATGCACCTTACTGGGCTATACCAGCATGCACCTTACTGGAATATACCAGCATGCACCTTACTGGAATATACCAGCATGCACCTTACTGGACTATACCAGCATGCACCTTACTGGAATATACCAGCACGGACCTTACTGGAATATACCAGCATGGACCTTACTGGGCTATACCAGCATGGACCTTACTGGAATATACCAGCATGCACCTTACTGGAATATACCAGCATGCACCTTACTGGAATATACCAGCATGGACCTTACTGGAATATACCAGCATGGACCTTACTGGAATATACCAGCATGGACCTTACTGGACTATACCAGCATGCACCTTACTGGACTATACCAGCATGGACCTTACTGGACTATACAGCATGCACCTTACTGGACTATACCAGCATGGACCTTACTGGAATATACCAGCATGGACCTTACTGGACTATACCAGCATGCACCTTACTGGAATAGACCAGCATGCACCTTACTGGAATATACCAGCATGCACCTTACTGGACTATACCAGCATGGACCTTACTGGACTATACCAGCATGCACCTTACTGGAATAGACCAGCATGCACCTTACTGGAATAGACCAGCAT
Source organism: Brachionichthys hirsutus (assembly GCF_040956055.1). Lineage (NCBI taxonomy): Eukaryota > Metazoa > Chordata > Actinopteri > Lophiiformes > Brachionichthyidae > Brachionichthys > Brachionichthys hirsutus. The sequence continues at coordinate 820,149 of NC_090913.1, forward strand.
GCACCTTACTGGAATAGACCAGCATGGACCTTACTGGAATATACCAGCATGGACCTTACTGGACTATACCAGCATGGACCTTACTGAATTATACTACAGAGGATGTGTATATATGTTTTTACGTTGTATGTTTTTGCTATTGGTTCTAGAGCCTGTAATAAAGTTTAATAATATACCAGCATGCGCCTTACTGGACCACACCAGCTCGTAACTTACTGGACTACACCAGCATGCTCTTTCCTGGACTATACTATAGAAGATGTTTATATGTGTTTTTATGTTGCATGTTTTTGCTATTGGGTCTTGAGCTTGTAATAAAGTAATATACCAGCATGCACCTTAGGGTATTGGGCCTCAAGGCTCCAATACAATGGTTACAATTATGAATATGATAAGCAATAAAATCCTACAGAATTCAATTCACTTGAGTCATCCACATATTCCTACAAGTGTTTCTGGATTGAAAAACATATTGATCCACACTGATCAGAATTTGTTACACACAGACTGATTGATAATTCTTCTTTTCAAAAAACAACATCTCTTTTAGCTTCATAAAGAATTTAGTTTGTTTCTGCATTCAAGCGATGCCACTGCTCAAAGAGACTGTCTTAAGAGGAAAAGAAGAAAACACAGAATAACAGATGAAAAAGAAGAGAGGTGGAGAGAACGAAGCAACGACATGAAACAGGAGACAAAAGCAACCGCGCCTGTGGAAGGGGCTGGTCTTGTATCGCATTAACAGCAAGAACAAAGACAGCGTGATAGAAATGTGTCTGTTCCTTTGACAGCCACATTCCCATGACAACTGTTGTTCCGGGTGACATGGGCGGGGATGTGCGCTAAAGTCATCCCGGAGTT